>NC_031780.1:17217668-17228436 GCF_001522545.3 Parus major | reverse complement strand
TGGGCAGGCCCTGGCACAGGGTGCCCAGAGCAGCTGGGGCTGCCCCTGGATCCCTGGCAGTGCCCAAGGCCAGCTTGGACATTGGGGCTGGGAGCTCCTGGGACACTGGGAGCTGTCCCTGCCATGGCTGGGGTGGAATGGATGGGCTTTAAAGTCCCTCCCAACCAAAAATACTCTGGGGTTCTCCATAAAATACAACACAGTAACTCTTTCATCCCAGAAGCTGCTGGTTCATTATGACCCCACCAAGAGAGTTGTCAGAATGTCATATTTAAAATGCTGTTTTGTGCAAGTAAAGCAGTAAAGAACAAGAGAACAGTAGAGATTAACTTAGACCCTTTCAGGTACTGGGAATTCCTGATCTAGCCCTGAATAAGGTTTGCTCAGGGGCACAGCATTCTGAGCAGATTCTGACCACAAAGGGGATCTGTTTTTCCCTCTTCAGAGATTGGATGTGGGTTTTGTTGATAGGAAAGAACCCATATATGATTTGTTCTTTTGTATAACAATCATGGGCACATAACTATTTGCTGAAATCTGATAAAAGCAAAAGCTACAAGTTGTGTTATTGCTGGAACAGTGAGAGCAGTGTACAGAGACTCCTGTATTAAAGCTGACCCTTGCTGTGCACTGCTCTTTGGATTGGGATCACTACAGCAGCTATGACTTTTATGAATGGAAGAAAATAAGGGATATTATTTTTACATTCTTTGGAAAAGCAGACATGAATATAATGATTTTGTTTCATTCAATTATCATTCAAATATGGCATGTAATTCTAAAACCTATGGAACTATGAAAGTGGAAATTTATAATGATGCAGTCTTAATTTTATTAATTTAATCCATAAAGAAGATATTACACCAAGACAGACATCAAATTAAAACTCTGAGACTCTAATTAGCTTTAGAAGTCTCTTATGTCTAATTTATATGGCTGTCATAATTAATTTAAATACTGACTTCAACCTGGTCATGATGCAGAAAAATCCATTCAGTGGCAGCCATTAAAGAAATATTAAGTGGGATCTTATTTTTTAGCCATGCTTTAATTTACTGTACTATGTCCAATTGGCTTACATGAGTTGGACAATATTAAGGTACTTTATAGGAGAAAGAGGTCTTGAAAAGTGGACTACACCACAGACTATTAGGACTGCTTGGACTGTCATGCAGAAGGAATTTATTGAAGTAGAGAATAAAATTTCCTAAATGTCCTTTGGATGACACCATGAAGTCATCATTTTTGAACTTGTAGAGATACATTTGTGCTCTTTGGCTTAAATGGATGCAGGAGCAGAATTTCAGTGTCTGTGGTCTAGACTCAGTAAAGGATCACAGAAACTTGTGTGGAATTATCAGGATCAGCTGCTGTATATTGCTTAAAGCTGTCCTGATGTGCAGAGTTCTTGTTCTGTGCATGCCCTAAATGCATCAGGTTTTGAGCAGCTCAGTGACCATCATGCAAAAATTTAATCCAAATTTTAGAATCCATTAATTATTCCACCTAGCCTCCCAGTACAGCCCAGTTGAATAGGCATTTTCTGGCTAAGCTCTGTTGATTGGGCATCAAAAATTTTATTTATGTGTTCTTTGTATTAATGGCTTGTGGAGGAATAAGTAGCAGCAGCCACCTGTTAAATTCTCCAGATATGTAATTCTGTAATGCAACAGGTAAAATAATCACCCAGAAAACTGAAAATGGATGTTTTGTTTATTACTTAGCATTTGGACAACACTCTCAGGGATGTACAGGATGGGATTGTTGGGGTGTCTGTGCAGGGACAGGAGCCGGATCAATGATCCTTGTGGCTCCCTTCCAGCTCAGCAAATTTGGTGAAGTCAGGGTGAGAAGGAAATTTGGGCTAAGTGCCCAGAGTTAGTGCTGCATTCAGGGGACAGTAGGGTGGGCAGAGCTTGTTTGAATAATGGGATAGACCTGGTTAAGTCTCTACTGGTGAGCTCTGAGCACAGGAGCCTGTGCTCCTGAGACCTGTCTTAGTGGCTCCAGCTTGGCTTTGTGTTGGCTGTCTCTTGCCTTTGTATGTGTTCCTGGGGATGTGTGCTATCAACAGCAATCTTTTTCTCAACAGAATTTTATTGAAATAAACATATTGGAATCTGTTCCTTAAAAGTTTTAGGTCGATAGATAAAGAATTCAGTTGAACTTAAATCTAGTCAGAGATTTGAGGCTTTGAAATTTGCACATACAACGTGGTTAATCCAGCCCTTAAAGAATCCTGTTGGGCTGCTTTAAATTCCACCCTTAACTGATGTAAAGCTGCATCAAGTATCTCCAGCTATATCCAAATGGAAAAGTTAGGAAAGAATAATTGGTGAATTATTGCTTTGTCGGTTGTTAGATACTCTGTAAGTAGTTGTGTTGAATTTCCCAGCAGTATTGGAACGTTTTTTCTCAGCTTATATAGTCTTTAAAATACTATTAAGGTGAAGTTGAGGCAAGTGTTTGGAAATTTAGGTTTATTCTTAGATTAGGATACTTACTTTCATCCTGGTTTCTTGTTTCTGGTCCAGCAGAAAGCAAGAATTAAATCTGTCTGGTCTGATCTTATTGCAATCTTTCTAAAATGTATGAATCTTTAAAAACTGGAAAAATCCTTTTAATCCTGTGCTTAAATGGAAAAAAAAACAAAACCCCTCTCATTTTGAAAGAGGCTGTGTAACAGTGGATTAGATAATTGTGTGAAAATGAGTTTAGAAAAGCCAAGACAACATAAAGACAGTCATATAAGACTAATTATCACTTCTTTGGCATATGATAGCTGTCACATTTTTTCACTGAAAATATGGATTCTAAGCATCAGAATAAAAGGGAAGGGAAAAACAACTGCAGAAGCATGTAAAAGCTGTATTCTTCCTTGCTAGATGCAATAAAGAGCTGGCACATGAGGAGCCATTCATCATGGGAATGAATGGAGTAATTTGTTAAACTTATTTCACAGATGTGAAAAGAAGTTTAACTGTCTTCATTTAAGTTTATATAGGCTTTTTCAACTTCCCTTGTTTTCACTGAAATTGCTTCCCATCAGACTGAGGGGGGGGGGAAAAAAACCCCACCACATTTATTTTTATATCTATTGCAGCTGACTTGGTTTTTGATGGAATAGTTGATTTGGATCAGTTTATGGTGACACAGCATCTGACTTCAGTTTAGAGAGGTAATTTTGTTGGTGCCTGGTAATTCAGATAACATGAAAAAAACATTGTCCCTAACAAGTGGTGTGAATAAAAGGTGACTCCTTAAATCTTTCTATCCAGTTAATAATCTTGACTGTTAGTTATAGTTGATGGATTTTTTTAACATTTGCAAATATGGACAAATTTCTTCCCAGTATAAAATGTGATTTTATTTCTTACCCACATTACTTTGAATGTGGTAAGAAAATACCTTGAGAGAAGGAATAGTTAAGGGGACTTGCATTTCACAATATTTTTTAGGAGATATCAGCGACCAAGTTCATGCTGTTGTAAGAAACATTTAAAAAATAAGACTTTTTTCTATATGGAGGCTGCCTTTTGGCCAAGCCAGTGTGACATATTTCCCTCTCACCTATAGCTGTCTTTTAGAAAGGGCAAAGAAAAGCTTAAACTATCTTATCTTCTAGGAAAGAGCCATGCTGCTTCCCTCACCTCTCTGATTTAACATTCATGCTTCTTCATGGCTGTCTTAAAATGCTTTTCAAGTCTGGTTCAAATCATATTTTTCCTACACCTTTTAATCTATTATTGCCACTCAGTCAGCTTATCATTCTGCCGAGCTAAGCTTGCTCTCCAAGTCTCACAACTCATTCCAAATGTCAAGAATCTTTCCCTAGAACAAGTCTGTTATGCTTCAAACAAAATAAAAACATTGCCATCCTCTATTTTTTTCAGGAGTTCCACAGACAAATTTAAAGTGTTTACTGGGGATATGATCTATGACCTATAATGAGTCTGGTATTTCCCCTGTAGTTATCCAGGGGAAGCATGGAAAGTTTTCATCAGGAGGAAAAGCCCAGCATCAGAAAAAAATCTCTAGGAATTCAGGATACTATTTTCTTACAGAATACTAGAGGCACAAATTCTAATTAGAGAAATTGGTATTTGTCAAATATTGTAGCTTCAGGTGGGGAGCTCATTCAAGCTGGTGGAGGACACACAGAACCAGTGAGGCTGGAAAAGCCCCCCAAGGCCACGGAGTCCCAGCTGTGCCCGATGCCCACCTTGTCCCCAGCCCAGAGCTCTGAGTGCCACCTCCAGCCCTTCCTGGGACACCTCCAGGGATGGGCACTGCAAAGCTCCCTGGGCAGCCCCTGCCAAGGCCTGAGCTCCCTTTCCATGGGCAAATTCCTGCTGCTGTCCAGCCTGAGCCTCCCCTGGCCCAGCCTGAGGCCGTTCCCTCTGCTCCTGTCCCTGTTCCCTGGCAGCAGAGCCCGACCCCCCCGGCTGTCCCCTCCTGCCAGGGACTTGTGCAGAGCCACAAGGGCCCCCTGAGCCTCCTTTTCTCCAGGCTGAGCCCCTTTCCAGCTCCCTCAGCCCCTCCTGGGGCTCCAGACCCTTCCCAGCTCCGTTCCCTGCCCTGGACACGCTGCAGCCCCTCCAGGGCTCTCTGGCCACGAGGGCCCGGAGCTGGACACGGCCCTGGAGGTCCCTCAGCAGGGCCAGCACAGGGGACGGGCCCTGCCCGGGGCCTGCTGCCACCCCAGGGCTGGCACAGCCAGGTGCCATCGGCCTCTGGCACACCTGGGCTGTGCCCAGCCCCTGGCACCAGCACCCCCAGGGCCTTTCCCCAGCAGCTTTCCAGCCCCTCTGCCCCAGCCCAGTTCCATGGGGTTGGGCTGAGCCCAGGGCAGGAGCTGGCCCTGTCCTTGCTGTCCCTCACAGCGCTGGCCTCAGCCCATGGATCCAGCCTGTCCAGATCCCCCTGCAGAGCCTTCCTGCCCTCCAGCAGATCCACACTCCCACCCAACCTGCTGTTATCTAAAAACTGCCTGAGGATTCCCCCAGTTCCCTCATCCGGATCATCCTTAAAGATACTGAGCAGGACAGGGCCCAGTAGTGGTCCCTGGAGAACCTCATTAGCTGCCAGCAGGGTGTGGAACCACCCCATCATCACAGATGTAATTATAATGGAACTTCCCCAGAATCTGCACAGTAAGGCTCAGGTTCCTGGAGCACAGCAGGCAGTGAGATTCAGGAAGTGTACAGGGAATGTATTTTTTCCACCATAAGAGCAGAAGTGCATATGTTTCTTTGTAGTTACTGGAAACATGAGGGATGATCTGAGTAACTTAGCAGTGGGAGGGAAAAAGGAAACAAACGATGACTATTGCAGTTAGCTGAGAAGTGCAATTTGAAGTGCTGATGGTAAATAAATGAATCAATAGAAAGTAATTAACCTTGTTAATTTATTCCTACAACATGATTTCATAATATTTTATGTTTTAGTCCTAAAGCACACAGAAATCTGCAGCTCATTATTTCATCACTGACATGACCTCTCAAGACTATCAGTATTTCTGAGTTGGGTACCACTTCAATCACACAGTGAAATGCTGTAGGTAGCACATATAAAACTCCTTTGGTGTGCTCCTGTGACTCCAGAGTGCAGTGGAACTGGCAGCCTGCATTGTTACACTTGTCATGATGTACATGAGAAGTGTTCTGTGCAGGATCATGGGGGGTCATGGCATTTGCAACCAAAAAAAGAAACTGGAGAACAGAACGAAACCCCACATGTAAAAGCTCTTAGAGGAAAGAAGTTTTGCAAGTCTCCATGAAGCCGTTATAACAAAAGTCTAAAATTAGCATTAAAGATAATAATGTAAATGCAAGTCTGTAGTGCTTATTCAGAGAATTAAAAAAGGATGTATTAATATCTATAGTTGGCTGCTGCCATGCATAGTCCAGGCACACATTTGAATTTAGTTTTTTTTGACTGCTTTTTCATTTAAAGAGATGTGAATACTTAAATGTTTAGCTTCTCTTTTTGTAACAGTTATGGATAAGACAAAATAAGAGCAGAGAAATGCCTTACAGAGAAAACTGGGGAGAAAAAGGATGGACTTCAGTGGCTGGGGCTAAATCTGCCTCACCATGGCAGCTTTTAGATACAGGTCAGATTGAAAAATTGAGACTCTCCTTTCTGTGTCAGTAGTTTGATAACCTCCAAAAGGGCAGTGATTTTTAACACAGACCTTCATATAAGATAATATAGAAACTGTGGCTGTCCCTGGGTCCCTGGCACTGTCTAAAGCCAGGCTGGACAGAGCTTTGGAGCAGCCTGGGACAGTGGAAGGTGTCCCTGGCCATGGCAGGGATGAGCTTTAAGGTCCCTTCCAGCCCAAACTCTGCTGTGATTCTGGGAATTTGCCTCACTTCTGTCCAAGGAGATGCTTTAGAACTGCTGTAGAAGGTACACACGTTTTTCCAGCCAAATTTGTCTACCTGTAGCACTTCAGAAAAGCACTGCAGTGTTACGAATCCATTAGAGGAGTGCTAAGGAATAGGAAATAATTTCACATTGAAAATTGCCTCAGGTTGAAACATCTGGTTCAAGTGCAAATTGCATTTGTATTGTCTCATAGCTCCCAGGAGCAGTACAAGGGGGAGGGGAAGGTCTGGCACACTTTTCCTAAAATTCATTTCGATTTGGAGTTTTTGGAGAGCAGTTCTGAGTTCACAGCTCCTCTCCACAGTCTAATGCATTGCCTGGAAGGTTTTGTTTTGAAAGCTTTGTTTGCAGCTGCCTTTAGCTGTGAGCATGACCTGCGGTGCTGCTCCCCTTGTCTGCTTTGGCAGGATCTGGAGATGTCTGGCTTGAGGAGTTGTCTGTTGTCCCTCACTGAGCTCATGCCTTGTCAGTTCACTGACAAGACATGGGTGCTTTGCTATATTCATCAGAAATGTGTATGAGTGTTGTAGATTCAGACAGTTCCTTCTTGAAACAAAACCTCCAAAAACCAATCCAGCATTTTTGAGAGTACAATAAATTTGAGAGCAGTGATTCAAATAGTGCTTTTTTCTTGTGTCACTACTTGTCTACCTCTTACATTGCAGTAATGAATAATTTTTGCTCTGCACCCTTTGAAAGAGTTCTAGCTTATAAAAAAGTCAAAACAATTAAATGTATTGTTCCTTTTTCTTCATTGCTTAAATAGACTATGACTACTTAAAAAACCCACAAACCTATTTTTAACTAACAACTTTGTTGATTTGGGTTTAGGCCAGTGTTGGGCAATTCTTTTTAAGAGGGAATTTTAAAAAAGAACAAAATCATGCTTAGAGGCACATCTTGCAGGTTTTCTAGGTTAATAGTTAATATTTCCAGCTTAATTTTAAAATTTTATTGTCTGGTTAAAGAGTAGGGATTCAAAATTTACTTTTTTAAAATTTTTTTTTTTATTTTTTTTACTTCCTCTCTGGTATTTTGTTTGTTTCATTGAACAAAATTTTCACTAGATTTCAATCAAAATATGAAGGCACAGGGAATCAATCCACTAATAAAGACCTAAATATAAATATACATATAAATAAAACTGCATGGATTTAGGAAATGGACAAACCGGGATGAATGAGTGTTTTCTACTTCAAAAATTTCAGTTTCTTATGGATACTGTAAAGTATTCCCCAAGCCATGACCTATTACTATTAAATATCTTTCACTAGCATAATTTACCATAGGTTTTAGTTCTATCAAATGTCACTTTTCACCCAATCTATATCATCTGTATTTGGTTTATATCTATCTATCTATCTATCTATCTATCTATCTATCTATCTATCTATCTATCTATCTATCTATCTATTATCTTTGTTGTTGCTTTTTTGCCTGGTGTGAATACCATCAGGGCTTCTCTTGTCATGGACTGTTCATTAGGGACAATTATAACTTAATTATTTTCATCAACCTAATATTTGCACCAAAAAAAAAAATCTAGGAAAAAGTGATACCTCAGACAACCAAAATAGCCTTATTTTCTGTGTGTATCCCATATTTAAAACCCCAACAGCACAATGTAGGGAATTCAGGTTTACTTCATCTTTTGACTTGATGCTTTCAGGCCAAAATGAGGTTGTCTTTGAATATTACTGGCAAATGATTATTACTGTGAATTATCTCCTTATTCTTACCAGACTTAGAGAATCAAAAGAAAGAGAATTTAGAGTTTAAGAATATAATGCTCAATTCCCTTTGGAATGCTTCAGAAATTAAAGAAATTAAGAATTAATGTGAGAATCAAGTAGAGATAAAAAGGAGTGGTTAAGAATGCAAAAGTAGCTAAAAATGATCTTGAATATACTTTGCTCTGCCCTGCATGAGGGTACCTGCTCTACACATTTTTTTGGGTGTGAAATTTCTTGGGTGCATTTTCAATTTTTAAAAAATTATTTTTGGGTTATATTTGTTTTCCTTGTTATTTGTGTGGGTTTTTTTTAATTTATTCTTGCTGTCTTACTTTTACACACCTCTGTCTGGAGTCTAAACTGTTCATGCTGATGCTTCAAGAACTGCTGGTTGTCACTAATTTGAATTCTTGACACTCAGGTGTTATCCTAATAGCCTGTGGGCTGTGTGCAAGCAGTGTATTCCCAAACAAAACCATTCTTGCCATCTGGGAGGTGTTTTTCTCCTATTGTAAAAACAGGTTCAGTAGGACTATAAATTTGTTTTCTGCCTGCAGAATTATTTTTGGCTTCAAATGGGAAAACGGGATTGATGTAAAAATTTTTTGATTTAAGTAAAAATTAAGAATTATATCAGTAGATGGTGCTATAATCTTAGTTTTAGTTTATTAATACAAGTCTTGAGAGGCTTGCTGCATGATTTCTTTGCACCTTTGAAAAGGAGACATATAAATATGTAATCAACATGATGCTATAATTATTTTACATGTTTGACATTTCAAATACTTTAATATGGTCTTTACTCAGAAGGCAATGCTATATTTAGGTTTAATTCTTGATGAGAATCTACTGGACAAGCAACTGGTGTGATTGTGAAGAAAATTCAGATTTGATTGTGCCCACTGTGGCTTTTTCCAGAGCAATGCATTGGGTTTGCTGTGCCTCCACCCAGCCCATCTCCCAGAGGTTGCTTGGTGTTTCCTGCTGTTTCCTGAGACTGCTCATCTCCCTGGAAGCCAAGAGATCTCTGCATGCTCAGTTTCTCTCTTTCTCTTCTCCTTTTCTCAGAGGGGAAAGGGAAGAGGGTGTTTTTGGAGGTTTGGCTGAGGGGTTTGTGCTCTTCAGAGAAGAGCAGTGGTGAATGTAACCTGTTGTTCAGATGACCCTTTGGGAAGGGGAGGGTCCTTGTACCCCCTCACTGTATGATGTGTGTGATCTGACTTTAATGGCTAAATCCCATATATTTAAATATATGAAGATGGAAGCAGTGACAATGATAAGGATTCAGTCACTAATTGCCAATGGAGTGAGAATTTAGGAAAGCCAGTGGCAAGCAGGGGCTGCATCTGGTAGGGAATTACACTTTGCTGACAGACCTATCCTGGCTATCTATGGTCTGTGTAGCATGGGAGCTAGAAAAGTCAGCATAGGTACCATCAAGGAATTGGGAAAAAGTAGACTGAAAAACAAATGTTCCTGGAGATTTTCTATTTCTAAAATTGAAAGCATTCCCTCACTCTTTCAGAGACTCTCATGGGACATCCTGAGCAGGTGCTGTGGGTGTGTATCCTTGTACAGGGCTGGAAACCAACAGCATAAACTGGTCACTTTGTGCTGAGGTCAGGAAAGTTTCTAGTGAGAGTTTCTGTGAAATTTCAGTGTAACCTCTTTGGATAAGTATCTCTCCTTGTACCTTTGCTTGAATCCTGCGCTGCTCCAGCCCCTCTGCAGTCACATATCAAGCAGAGAACACAATTCCTGTTCTGTAAGTGGTGGAGCTATAGGAGTGTATGGGACTTCCAGAAGGGTACAGTTTCCTAGGTGTGCTCCTGCATTGATGGCAGGTGCATTAGAGATGGAAAGAATTGACTCCCACCTTAATTTGCATTTCTTAGCCTGTTTCTTTGTCTTTACAGACTTGGTCCTTTCAGGGAAGGGTGCCACTGATAATTTCTGTGAGTCTCTTTCAAATAAGACTCAGGGTTTAAAAACTTTCATATTAATAACAAACTTTAAGTTTCAAATGTCCTGGTCAATGACACATAAATATGTAAGTTATTTATCCTGATATAGTGAGAGTACTTGAAAAGCAATTCCTATGGAAGAATTACTGTAATTTAGTGCATAATGTCCCTGTTCAAGAATGATCAAAACTTTGTGTTCTTCTCAAAAACAAACAAACAACACAAAATAACCCCAAAACAACAAAACAACAACAAAATACTCTGCCAAAAAAAATCCCCACCAATAAACTCCAATCAAACCCCAAAAAACAAAAAACAAAAAGACCCCAAAAAAGCATTAAATACTGTTAGTTCTGGAATGCCATGTTTCCTAATGTAAGTTCTGGGTAAAGGATCAGATAAACCAATCTTTCCTGGTTTGTAGAGCACCTGGAATACTGTGTCCAGCCCTGGGGTCGCAAACACAGGAGGGCCATGGAATTGCTTGAGCAAGTCCAGAGGAGGCTCCAGGATGAGCAGAGAGGTGGAGCAGCTCTGCTGGCAGGAAAGGCTGCCACAGCTGCCATTGTTCACCTGCACAGGAGAAGCTTTGGGCTGAGCTCAGGGTGGCCTTGCAGGGCCTGAAGGAGCTGCAGCAAAGCTGGAGAGAGACAATTGCCAAGGGCTGCAGGGCCAGGA
>NC_031780.1:17212187-17217518 GCF_001522545.3 Parus major | reverse complement strand
CCCAAGGCCAGCTTGGACATTGGGGCTGGGAGCTCCTGGGACACTGGGAGCTGGCCCTGCCATGGCTGGGGTGGGATGAGAACCATTCCAACCTGAACCATTCTGTGATTCTACATCAAAACTATTTTCACTTCTCTTTGAAAAACATGTAGGAATGTCAAACAGCTCAAAGGAAAAGATCAGTCTGGTCCCTCAGCACAGTGGTTGTGTGCTTGAACAAGGAATACACTTTAGAGACCCTTATTTGTGACAGCACTACCTGTGGCAGTAGCCACAAGGACACTGAACAGTTCCTAGTACATTTGATTATTAAAACATTGGTGTTTTTATGCTAAGATGTGAATAGCTGTGAATGCAGAACCATTTTAACTGTGGGGGAACCTTAATAGGGCTCCGAAATGGGCACTGAAGATCTTATCAAGTGTATGTGGAGTCTCATCTGTACCACTTAATTGCTGCAAAGACCTGGGAGGGCCCCAAAGCCAGCACACATTATAAAGTGCAAGATTTTTTTTCCCTCAAGAAGATCTTCCCTTGTGGGAGGATCCTGAAGGGAGCATGTGACTTACACTAATTTTTGCTAAGGAACTAGAGGCTATAGATGCAACACAAATGTAATACAAATGCTAACCTGCAAAGTCTAACAGTATGAAATTTGTATTTTGTTTTATTTTATGTTGCTGATAGTTATTTCTTTTATGAGAGTTCCAGATTGCTCCCAAGCAAAGATACATTGCAATAACACACAAGTACATTGTATTGTTAGGAAGTGGCTCATTATAACCTCATCTTATCATATAAACCACCAGCTCAGGGATGCATTAAAGCACTTAGAATGTGCCTTATGGGCCTGCACAAGAAACAGATTAATGCTTGTGAAATCATATTTTAATTTTTAAATATTCTTTCAAGATGAAAGGAATCCTCTTAGTGCCATGGGTAAGCAATATTTTAAATCTGTGTGATTGTAATGTGGTTATTAATTTAATGTATTATTCTCATACAAAAACACATATTACCCTGGGTCTGGTTTAAAGTGACAATATTGCAGGCACTGAGC
Organism: Parus major; assembly: GCF_001522545.3. NCBI lineage: Eukaryota > Metazoa > Chordata > Aves > Passeriformes > Paridae > Parus > Parus major. The sequence continues at coordinate 17,216,458 of NC_031780.1, read as the reverse complement.
ATTCCTTTTCTGAGCAAATACAGCAACACAGTCAATCAAAGCCAGGCAATTAGTTTGGTTTACTTTTATGCAGCAATATACATCCTGATGCACTGGAAAGCTCTTAATTGTTCTTAATATAGTTGTATTTCATATGACATGGCCAAATGGAAAAAACTTTATACACGGGGGAAAAAAGAAAGATAAGCATGAAACCTTTGAGATCATGTGATGTAACAGTACAATATCCTTCTCCACTCAGTGAAAACAAAAGGAGACTCCTGAAATACATTATTCCATTAGAAATAGAATTAAAAATTTAAATAAGCAGTAGGCACTTCTAAATTCTTCTTTTTATCTCCAGTTATCACTTTTGAACTAGAATAGAGAGTACCAGGCACTAAAGCCCAAAATTCAGTATTTCTGAGCATTCTAAGCTGCTTCAGATGGACAATTAATGCCTCCATTTATTCCAAAGAATAAAGGACAGGAAAAAAAGAATCAAAACAAAAGCATAAAAAGAAACCCCAAGAAACCCAACCTTGCAGGAATTTGTAAATGGTTTGCAAATAGTTCAGAGAAGAAAACAGCTGAACTTCTAAAATTTGTAAGAGTTGCAGCTGTTGCTAGGTAAGCAGCCTTTTGCAAGTTATCCATGGAAGGATAGTTGTCTACAGCTGTAGGAAAGAATATAATTATAGAGAAGATAATGTTAAATCCAGAATTAATATTAATCCCAGGAATATCAGAATCTGAGTTCCTTGATTGTATGTTGTTAATCCTGATCAGGATCTTGTTGGTCTTGGTTTGTCCTTCTGTTGAACTTCAGGCAAGGAATTGCACTTGAAGTGAACAATCAATCTTGTAAAGGTGCTACTGAAATTGAAATAGATGTAAGTGATACTTAAACATAATAAAAATTCTCTGCTCCTTCTTCATATTGTGAGATGGCACTCATGAGGGAAATGTTTACTGTACAAACAGCAACTTGTTTACCAGTATTTTGTAGCTGAACCACTTCTGTTAGGAAAGAGCAAAAATAAATACTTCTGGTATTCTGAGGAAGTTCTTAGTCACAAATTTCTGCTGAATAAGAGGGTTTATTTTTTCCTTTTATCTTTTTACTTTTTTCCCCCTAAAAGACTACAAGAATCTAATTTTCAAGTTAGACTTTAAATCTTCATCTTCAAAGAACAATTAGATAGTCGGGTTTTTGCATGTGCCCTCCCACAAACCTCCCTCTTCCTTTCCACTGTCTCTGATGGACAATGGGAATTGTCCTTGATAAGGGCTCCAGGTGGGAACTGCAGGAGAAACTCTCTGGGTGCTTCATTGTTTTAGCTCCCTCTAATTCTCTTGTTAGCATCCCACATCTCTAAAAATTAAAGAAATATTAATGGATCAGTCTAAAGAGTGAGGAATTAAGATCATTAGAATGAGCAGAGCCTGAATGCCACATTTCCTCATTCACATCATTAAAGGCACCACTCTAACACTCCTGACAAAATTATTTGCTCTGCTTGTCCTTGCATATCTTTTTCAGACTTGATTTTATTATAGGAGAAGCTTTAGGTATGAAAATATGAAGATTACGTGAAAGGAATGAGAGAATGGATTTCCAGTTCCTTTTGTTTTGAAAAAAATTTAAGCTTGTTCTTTAAATGATCACTGAATTCCTTTAGAAGTACGACAAACTTCAGCAATTTGCATCTATTTTCCTAAATTACTGTGTCATTTAAAGCTCTTCATGTTTTTTGTTACACACACAAAAAAAGACCTCCTCTTATAGATTCAGTCTATCATGGGCTGAAGGCATAACCAGAGCAATTACACATTCCAGGATTGTAAGAGTATTCACATATAGCACATAACATACAACAGCATCACTTACTAATGCCTGTGGGTGCTCAAAATTGAATATGATTTCTACTCTGAAATATTTCAGGATTGAGATATTTGACCTACATTATAGTAGATTTTTTGTTTGTTTGTTTTCAAGTCATATAAAGGAAACACCAAAGCTACAGGAAAAGTTTGTATTAATTTTTTTAAAAAATTTCATTATTATCTTAGCATAGTCTATTCTATCTTTATTCCATTCAAAGCATTAGAAAAAGTAAAATCTCTTTCTCAAATCTGTCACTTGTGGTGATTAGTTAGAGAAGTATTTTTTTTCTTTTGTCTAAACTAAAAGTAAATAAATATTGCCTGGCTATTATATAGCAGATATTTCAGCTGCTCCCAGTGCACATTGAACAGAAATTGATTGTCATTACCCTTTTTAGAGATGAAAAATCTTAATCCAAGAATCTATTCAAACATCAGAAGGTACATTTATCTCCACAGCCTGGTTCTCCAGGAGCTGAGTTTTGTTGCTGATTCACTTTGAGCATCGAAGTCATTCAGGGAAGCTCTCAGTACCTTCTTGATTAGGCTTCCCCATTGGTGAAGAACAGAAGGTTTATTAGGAAATTTCAACATCCTTTGTCACAAGAATGAGAATAGAATTTTAATAAATATGTGAAAATTGTGGAGAAATTAATATAAATTGCTGGTATTATGCAAAGCTTGATCACTTCTCACTGTCATGAGCTGGGCAGGAAATTGAATGTAAAAGTCACTAAAGTGTTTTTGGTGGTAGTGTGGCAGTGCCCAAATCCTGTTAAGAGCTGTTCGATGCACGATAGACTGGCAGGTCAAACTGGATTCTCAGCACTCCTGGCCTCAGTTTGTCAGAGAGGGTGAGGCCTGAGGAGTAATCTGAAGCTGGATATCCCCAAAACAGCAGCATTTTTTGAGAGACAGAGTTCTCAATTCTAGTGCTGCATTGTCACAGGCAATAGGATTGGGCTGAGGGGAAGGACTGCCTGTGATGCCAATCAGTCTCCAAAGCCTGAAGCCCTGCCTTCAAACTGATGTGCAAAGTGAGGAAAGAGTTTTGCTTTTACTGCATTTGTAATTTTTCTACATTTCTTTCTTGATTAAAAGCCTTATTCTGCCAGTGCTTAATCAGTCACACCATTTTAGCATTCTGTGACTAGGCTTCTGAGAATTTTTAAATGTTCTGAAAGTCTTAATTTAGGCAGTGGATGTGCTCAGATACATTGATCTGTGCTGAGGATTGAGGGAAATCATTGTAGGAGTACTAGAAAGTGCAGGGAAATCACCAACAGTCTCCATTCATTTGTGTCACTCATCCAAAGACACCAGAGGACTGTGTAGGAATCTTCTTCAGCTCCAGTATCCATCATTCAGGAGGAGTGCTCAGTAATGCAGCTCATCAGAAATCACTACAATAATTATTTCTGCACATTGATATTAATTTCTACACCATCATTCTTGCAGCAAACCTAACTGGCATCTATTGCAAAATAGAAGATGAATAGGAATAGGTAAATGCTTGTCCATTCCATGTGATGTATATTTACTGAAGTCATTTTATAATAGGGCAGAACAGAATTTCTCTCATTTATTGTATGGATTATAATTCACTTATTTGCCAGTAAGATGTCCACAGTATAAACAAAATTTGAAGTAGAAAGAAAAAAGCTTGGTAGTGTGTCAGAGAGCAGCTAAGCAGCCATACTCTTGAATTATTCATGTGGCTTATGTAAAGATGGAACCTGGAAAATGGAAAAGAAAAGGCTATTATTTATTTATTCTACGGAGGAGTGGATTTATTTAAGAGTATTTATTCCACATGCAAGTGGAAATACAAGTGGGGTCAGAACTGTAGTTCTATCATCTTTTGTTTGTGTTTTAAAATAAATAAAATTAAACTGACAAATCAAATTTACTGAATATACTTAAAATTTGGTAAGAAATATTCTCAGTTAAAAACTCTGATGAAGTTTCTGTAAATATCTCAATTACACTTATGGGGTATTGAGGCATTGCCTTGGTTTTCTTTGTATGCTGCTATAAGCCTAGAAAATGCTGTCTGAACATTTTCTAAACATATGTATTTTCATATAATGTACTAGTGTATACTGTATTTTATTTTCATATAATGTATTAGTGTATACTGTATTTTATTTTCATATAATGTATTAGTGTATTTTTCTATCTCTCTAAAATACTGACATTGTTGTGGAGAGTGGCTTTTTGTGAATAAAGAATCTTGATATGAATTTCTCCTGTGCTGAGGATCCAGAGCTGGACACAGCACTCCAGAGGTGTCCCCAGGGCTGGGCACGGGGCAGGATCACCCCTGACCTGCTGCCAGGGCTCTTCCCCATGGCCCCTTGGCCTCCTTGGCCCCACGACACCCTGCTGCCTCTGCAGGGACAGCT
>NC_031780.1:17202927-17211407 GCF_001522545.3 Parus major | reverse complement strand
GTGTCCCCAGCACCCCCAGGTCCCCCCAACCTGTGCTGGGATTGTCCCTGCCCAGGAGCAGGACCTGCATTTGCCTTGGCTGAACTTCAGATGGTTTTGTCCTGCCCATCTCCCCCAGCTGCTGAGGCCCCTCTGAAGAGCTGCACAGCCCTTGGGGATCCTCCCAGATTCGTGTCACCAGTGAATTTGCTGAGGAGGCACGAAACCCTTTATCCCACCATTGATGAATAAGTTAAACAGTGCTGGGACCATTATTGGTGGCTGGTCTCCAAGCAGACCCTCTGGCATCTGCTGTTCCACATCATTGCTAAGGCTGCAAATAAAGTTTTTCTCTGTATTTTTCAAATATATATACATATATATAATCCTTAAATAATGAAGGTAGGAGAGGAAGAACTTCAGGAGACAGGTTATACTGTAAAGCAAGATTTAAGTTTCCAGTGTGATCATTCTTCTGAATAAATGTTCAATATACTCTGTAGTTCATTCACTTCTAGATGTGCCTGTGTGCTTCTGAGCCTAATAAGAGATTGATGAAAAGATATTTTCACCAGCTTTCCCTCAGGATAGACTAATTTATGCCTTTTAGTGCAGAGATCCTGCATTTGACCCTTATTTCTGCTGACCTACTTGGGTCTCATTATCTTCAGGAGTTTGTAAGGATAGGTGTTTCACTTTTGAGTGGTAGGAAGGAGTCAGGCATACAAACAATCTAAATCAGGAGAGCTGTGCCCAGTGAAAATGAGGATATTTGTTTCAGTATGTTTTGGGGTTATACCCTGTGTGGTTGAAGGAGAGTGCCTTTATTACCCATATTTTAAAGAGAATTCTTCAGCTGCTGTTCGAGGCTGTGGGCAATAAAATCAGTAACACAATGGCTGATGACACAAAAAAATACTGTGGTGTCAACTTCTCTTGAACGTCAGGGCTGGCTGAATTTATGAGTTTTAGTTTCCTTACATATTTTCATATTTTGCTCCTTTTTTAATTTAGAAAGTTAACTTTTCCCAAGTGCTTCACCAGAGATTTCTCTAGTATTTTCTTCTCCCTTCAACCTATCACTCATTTCAGCTTGTCCTGTGCAGAGACTATCAGCGATCATGATTTGTTTTCTGTTCCCATTATTTATTTCAAAATGATACATTAAATGTGCAATTCACATGTGTACATTTTGTATGTTTCCTGTCCCTTTCATCTTGCTGCTAAAGGGCTCTGTCAGCAGAAATATGACTGATAGAGGAGATAGATCCATGCACTGTTACTAATGGTGTAAATGTTACATTATTTTGTCAACAGAGCTCTATTGTTGAGGGCAATTTCTCTCACTGTGTCAATATAGATGCCATGCTGTGTTGATATTAATGGATCTGCCAGGAAAGGCATTTAATTAATCAGTCCCCAGAATAAACTCTGTCAACTTTAATTTCCTAGCTAACAGTAATGCTTGGACCAGCATGGTGGGTCAGTCAACAAATGTTGTAGTTAGTTAGATTCATGTTGGAAAAGCCTTGGTTCAGGACCTCAAAATGGTGCTGAGGTCAGCGATTTGTTTCTTTCTGTGAGTGTGTTTCAGCAGTCTGACAGCTCTGACATTTGCACAAGGAAAGAAAAGAGTGGGCTGCAGTGTTCCAACAGGCCAGAGCAGCCTCTGAAGGAGAGTTAGGAGTACATTCAGTCACCTGGAGATCAGGAAGTTTTACTGTTCAGTGTATAAGGACTGTTAAATGCAAATAAATATTGTATATACATAATCCAAGGATGTGTGTGTGTGTGTGTGTGTGGTAGCTACATGCCTGTAAAACATTTAAAATGCTTCTGCTTTCTTCTCAAAGTTCTAAATTTACTAAATTTTGATCATATGTATCAGGACAACCAGGTTAGTGGAATGGCACAAAGATGACATTAATGGACACAGCCTTTATCATGCAAAGCATCTTATTTGTATTGTCAAGTGAGTGGAAACTACCTCATTATTCAAGCATGTTTTATTTTGGGTGCCAAGTCTCCAGAAAATTAATATTTCTTGAGATAACAATCTCAGTTCTTGAGATAAGAATCTCAGTTCTTGAGATAAGAATATCTTAAATATTTGTCCTTAACATGTCTTTACCCTCACTCACAATGATATACATTTTAGTGTAATTTATAAAAACACTAACTAGTCTTTTTAAACCCTGAGAATTTTAACATCCTGTCATTGATATATCTGGTTATTTGCTCTTGGATGTTGATGAATGGGTTTGTACTTTACCTTTGTGAGAACTTTTCTATTTGATTATCAGTTCGTTAGGCATGGTAACATCTAAGATCTGACCAAATTCCTAAGGGACTGGAAAGGGGAAAAAGGGGCTGGGAGCCAATATGTTCATTTTATCATTTAAGATTTTTAGTCTTTTTGAAGGCTATTTAATCCTATGGTAAAGTATACATGCTTTAGGCTTGCCCTTTTAGAAAGAAAACAATCAGAATACCCATCCTGTGAAAATTTAGTAGAAAAACAAACCAAAATTAATAAAAAAATCTTCCCCCTCAAAAAATCCAATTTTTTTTAAGTCTTATTTGGCTATTTGTAACATCAAAAGACTTTTCCAGAGAGTGTAAGTGGCAAATTCTCTTACAAGTGCAGCAGTGGACATGCTCATGGAACCAGGGGTCATGACTGTTCTATTGAGTATATTTTGCCCACCAAATGAAGTAATAAATGAAATTCTCTGTCTCTTGGCTTTTATTCCCCCCAACAAGTACATTATTTATTGACAGGAAAACTGAGCTAAATGCATTTTATCTGCAGAATTACGGATGGGCATTGTTAAATTGCAGTGTTTTTTTAGCAAATTGAATTAAAGGGTTCACCATCGTTTGTATTGATGGAAAGTAATAAGAACTTTAATAAAACTGCTTTGTTACCAGAGTAAAGTAAGGTATTTCCTGAAAAATGTGTTTTATTGACAGAAGAAAATACGATCTTGGAGGAAAGTGCAGGTCAACAGAGTATTGTGCAAACCTTGGAAATTCTTTATGGTGAAAAATTGCACCTCTAATTCTACTTCCACTTGTTAAAGCACTGTGCTGGATGTGATGATTTCACCTAACAAAAGGAGTGCCACAGACTCAGGTGACACTAATAGGTGTCATTCCCTTGAAGCCAGTGGAGCCAAGCTGGCTTAGAGTGGATAAATATTTGTCAAGTTGAGCTTATGAAGATCTAAAGTTTTGTATTTCTACAATAGCATCTTGGTTTTTTTTGGAAGGTAAAGAGCAATTTAGCAGACAAGAATGAAAATACTATACCATGTCTGTGCCTCTGTGTGGTGTTAATATTTTCTTGTGTAGCTTAGTTTAATCCACCTCTACTTCTGAACTAGGGTGGTTTAATTATAAAAACTTCAAAATTATTACACTAAAAATAGGTCACTAAAAATATATTGGATGACTCTTTTATCATATAATCCATTGTGAAGGTTTAATATTGAATTCATATTTACCCACTGTGTCTCAGCAAAGAGAGCACGCTTTAGAATGGAATGAAAATCTCCAGCAGAAGTGCTGTACCACTGTTATATTTTTCTTCAAATATGTGTATCTAAGATATACATTCTCAGAACCATAAAAGGTGACTGTCCCAGTGTATTAGACAGTGATCCAACTCATGTATTAAAATAACAGCACTATTATAGAATTGAACTAAGGTGGATCATTTTGGGTCTCTCAATCTTTTGATTGCAGTTCTTCTCTTGCATCCTTCAAGTCCTTCAGGGACTTCATTGTTCTGCTTTCAGAAGCCAGGACAAATGTGTTATAAAAGATCTTCAGCTGGAAATACTGTAATGTAACCCTGTTAATGTAATATGAAATGGAGATGAAGATTAGGTGATGGAGAGGAGTGTTGATGAATATATTGTTGTGACTGAGTGCTTGTCAACTCAATATTTTTTGCATTTCATTTTCTAATGAAGTTCAAATATTCATTTTACAGGCATCCATGGAATTATAGCAGTTAAGCTTGAAGCATTAGAAAAATTGTTGTTCTGGAGAACTGGTGGAAACATGATACTTTTTCCAAGTAAGTGCAATCTAATCTCACCTGGACAATCAAGTGGCTTGTTGAGTATTGTTTAGTAGCCCCTCACCCTTTGCAGAACAGAGACTTCATGTGCAATGGATTTTTTTGCAGATAAAGGTACTTAAGGGTGTGGGCTGAATTACTGGATGTGAGAATTGAAAACAGTTGGAGCTCCCTTATCTGTTTAAAGTCACTTCAAGTGTTTAAGTTTTACAACCACCATTGGACAGTCCTCTCAGTCAGAAAGCAAACTTTCCCTTGTTTGCAAGTAGCAAAACCATTTCCTTCTTAATTTTCAGATATCCCAACAGATTAGATCATGCAGTATGTTCTGTTCTATTAACATTTTATATAGTGCATTTAAGACTTGCTGTATGGGAATGTGGAAAAAAACAACTGTAACAAGACATGGGAGTCAAAATGAAAATGCCATCAGATACTTCCTAATTCTATTTTTGTGAACCCATCAGTAACAGCAGCAATGCCTCTGGGGTAAAGTATTTAAGAACAAGGGGATAAAACCCTGCAGAAGTGAAGCTGGAGAAAGGAGTGAGAACTGGTGATAGGAACAGCTCTGCAGCCCTCCAGGCTAGGGCAGGAGGGGCAGGAGCTGCTCCAAGTGCTGGAGCTGAGGTTTCCCCCAGCCTAGGGGATCCAGGATGGATCAGAGATCCCCCTGCAGCCCCTGGAGGACCCTACATGGGAGCAGGGGGTGTCTGAAGGAGGTTGTGACCCTGAGGGAAGGGCTCAAGTTGGAGAAGTTCATGTGGGATCACATCCCGTGGGAGTGACCCCACTGTGGAGCAGGGGAAGAGTGTGAGGAGTCCTCTCCATGAGGAGAAAGGAGCAGCAGAGCACAGTCCCCATTCTCCATCCCCTGTGCCACTGGTGGGGAGGAGGCAGAGAACTCCTGGGAAAAGCTGATCCCAGGATGAAGGGAAGGGTGGGTGGAAGGTGTCTCAAGATTTAATTTTATTTCTCATTTTCGTTTAAGCCCCACCTCTAATGCTGGGTTCAGTTTTGGTTCCTGCATAACAAGGGAGACCTTGAAGGGCTGGAGCGTGTCCAGGGCAGGGAACGGAGCTGGGAAGGGTCTGGAGCCCCAGGAGGGGCTGAGGGAGCTGGAAAGGGGCTCAGCCTGGAGAAAAGGAGGCTCAGGGGGCCCTTGTGGCTCTGCACAAGTCCCTGGCAGGAGGGGACAGCCAGGGGGGTTGGGCTCTGCTGCCAGGGAACAAGACAAGCCTCAAGCTGTGCCAGGGGAGGTTTAGAACTGGATATTAGTGAGCATTTCTCCATGGAAAGGGTGGTCAAGTGTTGGAACAAGCTGCCCAGGGAGGTGATGGAGTCACCACCCCTGGAGTGTTGAAAAGACTTGTGGATGTGGCACTTGAGGACCTGGTTTAGTGATGAACATGGTGATGCTGCTGGTTAACAGTTGGCCTTGATGATCTTGGAGGTCTTTTCCAATCTCAACAATTTTGTGAGTTTATGATTCTACTGTGATTTAATTAAATTACATTCTGCCAAGTTGAGTCTATTTTCCTTGTGACATTAATTGGAGACTGGTCTCCTCCCATTATTATTTTGACTTATGAGGCTTTAGGTGTATTTTCTCTCCCCATCCAGTTGAGGAGGGCAGTGACAACTGGCATTCAGCCAGAGTCAACCCACCACAAGGAAAGTTCCTACAGAATTAGAATTTTATTTTTTTGCTTTCATATAGTACTATAATACTGCAGAGTGAGCCATATAATTACTGTGTTACACTGGTTTTGTGAAAAGACTTAAGTCTGTAGAAACAAGTCAGAGTTGCATTTGGATGCCATATTATGAACTAATTAAATTGGGTGATTAGAAAGTGAGAATAAACTGGTTTGTTAATGTGTGTCTGTGGAGGGAACACTTTGCCTGTTGCACACTGCAGTGGACGTCCAAACAGCTCCCCAAAACCCACAAGTTTTAATACATAACAGCTTTCCAAGCTGTTTGCTCAGTGCTGTGTCAAGACCACATTGGTAATGATACCTCATGCTGCTACTAAGCAGTGGTGAAAGCCAGTATTTAAATGAACATATTAAGTGCTATTGAAAATCAGCATCACGTGGATGGCAGTTCCAAAAGCTGTCAGTGCACCAAAGCCTTCAGCAGCGCTCATCCTCTGCAGGACCAGCTCTTACCTTCTGCTCAGAATAGGAAATTAGAGTGATTATAAACCTTTAATCTTCTTTCATTCCTTAGAAATAAAAACATAAAGCTGCAACAATTAAAAGTAGAAATGGCTGAAAGCCATGATTATGCAAATCCCCTTAGTTATCATGTTAAAATACACCCAAACACTGCCAGAAATGGGGAAAGGATTCCAGGAGGAACCCACAAAGGATTTCCTTAGCCAGTGTTAGATAAGATGATTGAGACAGGAACCAGCTGTGCTGCTGGGCTGCAGCTGGAATGAGAAGGAGAGCAGGAGAACAAGGAAGAGGGGACAGGTGACAATGGAGGACTGTTGGGCAAACATAATTCTTTTCATAAGAAGGAAAGAAGACAGGGATATCTAGAAGTCTACAGACGGGCATGTAATGGCAGGAGAAAATGGAAAACAAAAGGAGAAAAAATTGAATAATGGATTTTTTTTTAAAAAAAAACTAAAAGGCAAAGGAACAAGAGAATTGTATAAAAATGATAGCTTCAAATATACCTGAATGAAAAGAGGAAAATGTAAAGATAATTATTTACTCAGAGTTATTGGTGAATTGAATTAAAAGTGATTAAAATTAGGACTATAAATGACACTGAAGTTGGGTATTGGGTGTTTTTTCTTTTTTTTTTTTTTTTTTTTTTTTCTTTTTTTTGGTTTTGTTTTGTTTTGTTTTGTTTTTTTTTAATTATCTATCCAAAGCTATCCAAAACTCAGTTCCTGCTTCATGGAGTACCGTGTATCCAGATTCCAGTCTATTGGTACACTCTCTGTATCCTTTTATATATATTTAGCCTTTATTCTCCAAATAATTTTTATCACTGAATTTTTCTTTCTCAGGACAGATACAGAACTATGTAAGATATCAATTAAAAGTGCCATTCTCCTGTTGTTTGTGCTGTTTTGCAATTGTATGAGTGGTGTGTGTTAACAATGGGAGCAATAATAACATGGGAAGCTGTATCGTGCACTCTAAAAGAATGAGGAAGCTGAATTCTGAAATTCATCCTTTGCAGAAGGCTCTTGGACCATGGTCCAGGCAAGGAGTCAAATTATGGGAAGGAAAGATCCTTCTATGACAGAACGAGCTGGGAAATGAGGAGTAGTAAGAAACAGGTTTGTTTTGATAGAAGTGGAGTTGTTAAAGGCTGTATTTATCATGTTATTGTTGTGTTTGCTGATATGAAAGCATATGGACCTGCCCTTTCATTTGGTATGGCAAATGATCCTGAGTTCATTATTCTGTATCTGCTTCGCTCCTAGGAATGACATTTCAAGCCATGCTCTTGGATGTGTATGGTAGATCCATCTGCCACAGAAATTCCTGCAAGTCTTTCCCTTTCTCAGGTCTAGGTATCATTTTGCCATGGTTTTAGATACCATGCAAGAACAGCTTTCACAACTCTTCTCTAGATCTTGAGATACTGGTAGGACTCCTGGGCTATCACAATGAGTACTTGAATATTCTCGTATCAGAGTTAATAGATATTCCTGCAAAAGTCTCTCTTTCTCAGTGATAAAATGAATGTATTTTCAAACATATTAAATCTGAAAATTTGAGTGCTTTGCCAGTGTTCTTTTTATTTCAAGGTATCCCATTTTCATCTTCATAAAATTAAATGCTTACATCTACCATATAATTAAATTTAGGTCCAGCAGAGGATTTGATCTGTGAGTTTATTAACTTTCGGCTGCACCACTAATTGCTTTGGAAGTTTTATCAGACTAAAATGTGTCCAGGATACATTTATCAGTGCAAAAAAAAAAAAAAAAAAGTGAAAATGTTGATATAAGGGGAATGGTAAAATTTAAACCTCAGATGGTCTGTATGCTTCACAAGAAGTTACAGATGAAGAGAAAACATGAGTCTGACTCCATTTCTGCTATCAAATCCTAATCACTATTTCCAAAAATGTCAGAAGTAGAAGAACCATAATTTTACTTTGCTGCTCAAGATTTTTACAACTTAATGCTGAGGGAAGTCCTATTAAATTTATTTTACATAAAACTAAAAACTTGATGTTTTTGACCAGAATAAATTTAATTCAATATAAATATTAAGAAATAAAAGTCTAACATTGTGCAATATTATTAAACATATTTTCTAAATTTATGTTTGAACAACCAAGGGGAAGAGCCCTGGCAGCAGGTCAGGGGTGATCCTGCCCCGTGCCCAGCCCTGGGGACACCTCTGGAGTGCTGTGTCCAGCTCTGGATCCTCAG
>NC_031780.1:17163092-17202517 GCF_001522545.3 Parus major | reverse complement strand
AGAACTTGTGCCCTGGGCAGTGCCCAGCCCCGAGCAGATTGTGCAGAGAGGCTGTGCAGTCTCCTCCCTGGGGATATTGCAGAGCCACATGGACACACTGCTGTGCCCTGGGCTCTGGGATGGCCCTGCTGGAGCAGGGAGGTGGCACCAGAGGAGCCCCCGTGGGCCCCTCCAGCCTCACCCAGCCTGGGGTTCTGTGGATATTTGCAGTAGTACCAAGTGTCCATTGTAGGGTAGAAACAACACACATCAGGGAGATGCACCAACATGTGCCAATGAGACATTTCTTGCACTCTCACATTCTGCATATGCTACAAGCAATACAGCAGAAAATAACAACTATTTGTTTTCAAAGTGGATTTTTTGTCCTACAGCAAATCATTATCTATAATATGTTACAATTCAATAGATGTATTTGCCAACTCTCAAGTAGTTATCTCTTGGGTTGCTACCAAAGGTTTTTAAAGATTGGAAGGGGCTGTATTTCCAGAAACTGGTTGTTGTTTTTTTATTTTTTAAATAAGAGCATGAAAAGAAAATATTAGAATATAATTCACCTCTAACCTAATTAAAAATAATGACATTTTGGAATATAGTTAGAAGCTCTTTTGTGGACTGCCTATGCATTTTTTCACGTGTCACCCCCACCAATTTGAAAATATGTACTTACTGCTATTTCTACACAGTTAATGCAGATAATCTTGGTATGGAAAAAAGTCATGTATGGTCCAGGAAAGCTGTCTTAAAATATATGTATGACTTAATTTCCATGATAATTTTATTTTAATTAATAACTTAAAGTGATGTGGTCAAGTTTAGAAATATTTAAAAATTGTAAGTATCATGTAGTTTCATACCCTTCAAGTTCTCAAATTTGAAATCTAGGCAAAGAAAATATTCAAACTTTGAAGTGAATCTGAGCTTGAAATTATTCAATGTATGTGGTGTAATTTCTGAGTGACATAAAGCAGTATGGATCAGGTCAGACAGGAAAAGGTCAGCTTAGTCAGTACTTGTAGTTCTAAATCTCCTGAAGTATATTTTTTCAAACTTAGTCTGTCTTCAAAGTGCCAGTCAGCTCATACCTCTTGGCCAGGTGAGCTGAGGTTAGCTCCAAACCCTTGCTCATCACATCTGTTTAAAAGTCTGAGGCTGCAGAGTTTGGAATTAAATGCAGTGCCACTGCATTACATATGATTTCAGATACTTTAAAAAAAATGGTTACATTTTAAATGCCTTGCACTGATAAATACTAATCTTTTTATTAAATACATTTTTACTTTATATTTGACTACAAGCTCTACTTGTAAAAAGACTCTACATACAGCACTGTGAGAGAGACACACATTAGGATATTTCATTCCTTGGAGAAATAGATTTATATTCTATTATAAAGTTATCTGATTTTGACTGTATTATAGTTCTGTCTTTATAGCGTTACTTTTTAGCCAATACACTGTGAATTATCTCGCACTCATTCTTCTCTCTTAACAGCCACACTGCTGATAAAAAACCTTAAAAGTTACTTTGATATCTCTTTTGCCCAATGGCAAAGCTGAGCTGTACTCGCTGTCATTCCTGAACAGAAGTTTAAACATTATTCCATTAAAAGATCTCTCTTTATAGGGACTAGAAAAACCTCCCAAGGAGTGTATATCATCAATTCCAATGTTTTCTATCTTACTGTTAAAAAAATAAGAACATTTTTTGAAGCAAAATCCCCTATTTCACTTCCTTCCTTGTGGCAGGAATCTTTTTGCATTTAAAGATCAGTAATATGTTTTCTTGGAATAAACCAAACTTGTTCAAATTGCCTCCAGCCCTGGGGTCCAGCACAGCAAGGAGCTGGAGCTGCTTCAGAGAGCCCAGAGGAGGCTCCAGGATGAGCAGAGGGATGGAGCAGCTCTGCTGGCAGGAAAGGCTGCCACAGCTGCCATTGTTCACCTGCACAGGAGAAGCTTTGGGCTGAGCTCAGGGTGGCCTTGCAGGGCCTGAAGGAGCTGCAGCAAAGCTGGAGAGAGACAATTGCCAAGGGCTGCAGGGCCAGGAGGCAGGGAATGGCTGCCAGTGGCAGAGGGTAGGGCTGGATGGGATCTTGGGCAGGGATTGTTCCCTGGCAGGGTGGGCAGGTCCTGGCACAGGGTGCCCAGAGCAGCTGGGGCTGTCCCTGGATCCCTGGCAGTGCCCAAGGCCAGCTTGGACATTGGGGCTGGGAGCTCCTGGGACACTGGGAGCTGGCCCTGCCATGGCTGGGGTGGGAATGGATGGGCTTTGGGATCCCTCCCAACCCAAACCATTCTGTGATTCATTCTATGATTTAAGTCTGATTTGCTGTGAGTAGGTAAGGATTTTAGGAAATAAGAGCAGTTACTTTATAATTCTTTACAAACTTCCTTAGATATAATCTTCCTTAGGGTATATTATGATTATTTCAAGCATGCAAAATCCTCACCTTCTCATGAGCAGTTGAAGTGGTGTAAGGTTTAGAGTAATGAAAGGTAGTTTCATTACTCCATTAATGATGGAGATTTGCTGTCTGGAAAGGAATTGATGTAGGATGGGCTGCATTGCAGGCTTTAGGTCATAATTTTGACTGATTCCCATGTTTGCAGTCAACACAAAAGAGAGAGTTTTAAACAAGAGAGGATGAAGAATCTTTCTATTTCAATTCAGTCATCAGTTATCACAAAACATTTTTTAATGAATTATAATTTTTGAATTTTGTCTTTAATGTGGGATTTAAATTTTTCTTTTAGCTTCAAAAATTAGGCCATTTTAGTGTCCAGACCTGAACAATCCCACTACTCCACACATTTTGCAGTCTGAAAATTAATGTTTCAGCTGAATATATTTAGTTCTAGCTGTGTGATATCTAATTTAGAATTATTTGGTTTAATACCAGTCAGGTCTTCACGTTTTCTAAGCTAGTTATACAGCAACAGTGTATTAGCCATGCAATTTATCAATATTTATTCATTATCCAAATGGCAGACTACTTGTCATAATTAATTATTGAAGTAATAAATAGTCTTATTAATAAAAATGGATGACAAGAACAGAATGATTTCCTTGATAAAGACTGATGACAGATTCTAGTATCTGACACGACACTCAGAACACTGTGCAGATTGAATCTAAGGCCTTCTGCATGGATAATAAATTGTTATTTCAGAGAATAAAATGATTGATACATTTGCTTTGTGTGGAAAAAGCACCTGGGAAAAGATTCTACTCCCTAAATTATTTAAGCAGACTATGGCGAAATTTTCTTTCCTTGTGACAAATTTAACTTTCCAAGGAAGTGACAGCTCTTTGGCAGAGAGAGAGGAATTGATGCCTGCTTGAGGTCCTTGACCTACAGATTCTCTGAGAAGTCACATTCATTTGGAAATCTCCTGGCATTGCCTCTCCCTGTGCTCCTTTGGCAGCACACAGAGCACGAGCATGTGGCAGAGGCTGCTCAGACAAATGAAGCCTGGCACACACTTTGGGGACACTTTGCTGTTATTGCTGCATGCCTGAGGTGGCCTCTGCTTCAAACTCATTGTGGTTTTTCCCTTGGTTTGAGCTTACCTTCCTTTGACAGCTTGGAAATGGCTGGGCTGGGGAAAGGAAGGTGTTTCACACAGAATAATGATTGAATAAACAAATAAACAAATAAACAAAGAAACCCAACCAAACAAAAAACCAAAAAAAACCTTCAAACTAATAAAAACCCCAACAAACAAACAACCCAACCAAACAAAAAACAATAAAAACCTCAAACAAAAAAAACCCCAACCAACAAAAAACCAATCAAACCAACAAAAAACCCCACCCCAACAAAAAAACAAAAAAACCCCAAACAAACACAAAAACCGCCCCAAAAAACACAAAACAAAACAAACCCCAAACTAAACCATATACTAGGAAATTTTTTATTCATAACCAGTATTATTAAAGATTAAAATCTAAATAATATATTTCAAAAATCTTCTGAAGGATGTTAGGTCCATAAGATACCTGGCATTTTGTTTCCTTAGCTTAGAGAAAATAGTACATTTTCTTGCCTTTAATGCATCTTTTCCCATTTTTCTGTATTTTACCTGAACTTAGAGGAGTTTCATACATTTAAAAATTCTGACATTTGCAATGGACTGAGAAATGGAAGTCCTATATAATTTTCTCTTAATTACTTCCTTAATAGCCTATTTAATGTAGTCTATAAAATCAGTCTTACCATCAACAAAGTCATGATATGGAGATTTATAACTGTTCTTACTGAGTCTTGTTCAGTTCTGAGCCCGAGATCGACAATATTATAAAGAAACAGTAATAGAATGTGCTTTTCTACTGAATGTCCATCTAATTAGTTTATGAATTTTTATGCTGTAAACTGCACATTGCATTAATTCTGACTCATGCTCCTATAATCATTCATAAAATGTAGTTGCACTTCTACTGGAATTTTGGGTTTAGGCCAAACAGATGCGTAAAGCACCAAGAAATTACTCTGTATATTAAGACATGAAAAAGAAATGATTATTGTCAGGTTAGACACACTCTGGAACTGACTTTGCATCTGACCCACTGATTTACTGGCTACTTGCATATAATTATTCTGAGAATGGCAATGTTTTTCTGGCTCATTGATGATGGATACCCTGAGCCAAATCCTAGCACAGTCAACTGCATCCAGTCTTTTAGAGACAAGTCATCTTTCTGGAAGGACTTAGATGATGGTCAGAAATGATCCAAGAATAAACATGGCAGAATTTTACATCTGTTTAATATCAATTTCTTTTTCAGCAACAAGTAGAAGGGAGTGGGAGATAACTGAATGCTTTTAAAACTGCTTCCTAATGTGGATGATCAATAATATAATTACACAATAAATTCTAATAGTGAATTGTAACTTTGGCAGTTATCTGCTACCTGTGTCATGACAACAGTTCAGTAGGAATTTTATCCCTTTAAAAGTGATCAAAGTTTAAATTTGAATTCAAGTGATCAGATTCAAAGGAATTCTGTCAAAATTGTCTACCTCTGCAGAGCAATAGCTGTAACATAAAAGGCAGCTCAGGGCAATGAGGATTTTGTTAGACATCCACTTGAGAGTGGGAAGATGTGATATTGTTTTATCTTAACTCCACACCTGAAACCACAGAGTTCAGACCTGAGCATTGTTTGGTTTGACTGATATTAGAGTGAAAGATTTTCAGGGTCCTAATGCAGTTATTATTGTCTTCACACCCAAATATTTTTGGCAGCAGGGTTGGTGAGCATTTCTTTCCCCTACAGATAATTGCCCAGCTGAGCATATGTAGAGTTCAGTGTAGAATTTATGTGTCTTAGAGAATTGGCTTTGTTTCATTATTTGGTTTAGTTTGTATACCAGCAATTCAAAGTAAAATCTAGATGTTTTTTCAGTTTTAGTGTTTCTAAAACTTTTTTTCAGTCAGATATTGCTTGCTGTAATAAAAGCTATTTAGAATTCTGTTGGACTTAGCTGCAGTAAATTGTATAGCATTCTTCCAAAAGAGACAATCAAATAGTTTTAACTTCTCAGCAAAGAATCAAAGGAAAAGGAGTAGAATTATGTGATGCCGAAGTGAAGCATGCTGCAGACATCAGGCTGAAGAAGCTGATGAGAACTTATTAACATCTGCTCCTTCTGCTCAAATCTGCTCTAAAGTCTGAACATCTCAATGAATTCCATTTAATATGAAACCTCTATTACCTGATTGTTATTTAGCAGAGAAAATCCAGGAAATTGCTAGAACTCAGTTTTCTGTATAAGATTAATAAAAGCAGAAGTTTAAAAATGACTTAGGTGCACCAAGAGACTGAGAATGAAGTTATGATCAGGCAGATAACAGGTGGCCTCATGCAAGGTTGTCCAGGTTAGTTTAAATGCTTTAAGATAAGTTTGTTGTGAGCCAGCTCCCAGCATCATGAATATAGAAGAGCTGAATACCCTCTTTCAGAGCCCTTTTAGAAAGCTCTCCATGTAAATTTTGTTTATACAGTTTCAACGTGCACTCAGATGAAACACCCTATTTTCATGTTTTTAAAGTAAATTACCCTGAATAGAGAGAAGATGATTTGCAATGTAATTAGGCTAAAGTGAAATCCAAGTTTCATACAAAGGTCAAGTTATCCTCTAGTTTATAATTTACAAAGTTTTTACCTTTTCTATCAGTCCATACCCTTTGAAGTGCTGTTTCATATTAAAACTGATGTAATTATGCAGAGCTTCAATTGTTAATAGCACCAGTGGGATTCAGTGATTCATTTTTTCCTGGATTGTAAGACTTGCAACAGACACAGAATTTTTTAAATGGTTCAGTTCTGTGTCTGTTGAAAAATGCATCCATCTAACAGACAGACATGTATCACACAGTGGCATGAAAAACTGGACAGAAACTGCTTTTTAAATTTCTTCAGAGAGTGGTTGAGAATGTGGAAGCAACTCTAGTGCTGATTAAAAGAGGGAGAATTAGACTATATTTAAAGCAAAATATGCCCATGCTCTTTTTCTTGTATATCCACAAAAGATTTCATTTTGCAATTACTCAGGTTTGGAATATTGCTCTGTTATTATGCAGCTGCACAGCAGCTGGCTGTGATCTAAATGAGGGTAGTGAAGTCCTTCATCTTGCTTTAGCCTTGTATTTTAAACCTTTTCTCCCTTCCCACCATCATCTGTACTCCAAGATGCTTCTGTGGCTGCTTCCTTTGCTTGCTACTTAAAAGCAGATGAAATGTTGTGTTCATCTTGAATGATCCATAAAGAAAATTCCCTGCAGTTTTAAAATGTATTGCTTACAGAGGATGAAATTTAGTATTTATGCAGTTAATCAGTTTGGGATAAAGGATTTAGAGGACAAACTTACTGATTAACCTGTGCTTTCTAGAAAGCTACTGAGAGATTTGCCTTGGTAGATATCAAACTGGCACAGTTCTTGCTCCACAAATTCAGGATCTAGGAGGACCAGACCTCCTCACATTATTTTGAACATCAAAAAAACCTTGTATTCACTGAGTTCAGCCTGAGTTTAGGAACAGGGCTTATGTGCACTTGACACATACTTCCACCTGAATTTC
This sequence comes from Parus major, assembly GCF_001522545.3. Classification (NCBI taxonomy): domain Eukaryota; kingdom Metazoa; phylum Chordata; class Aves; order Passeriformes; family Paridae; genus Parus; species Parus major. The sequence goes on along the minus strand of NC_031780.1, from coordinate 17,195,431 downwards.
CTATTGGTTTTTATTTGTGGGCCTTTTTGGTTATTATTTTATTGTTTAGGATTTTTGGGGGTCAAATAAAAATTTAAGCCTGTGTTATATGACTGTATTAAAATTACATGGGAACCTCCTTCTTCAAATCATGTTCATAAAATGTCTTATAGCTCTTGATCATAATGATCCAAGAACATTATCCACAGCTAATCATGAATTCATCCATGGTTGAAATCCTCCAAAGCAGAAATGTTGTCATCACCTGCATACATCTTTCATACTTTAAAAATAATAATTAAATGAAATTAGTTGAGTGCTCACATTTTTCATTTTGAAGTATGGCTGGATAGGTACAATTTGATTTCCTTAATTATTCTACAAATTCAGAGTAATATATTAAGAGTGCTGTAATATTTTTTATCCTCAGGGATATTTAGCTCTTTTAAAGCAATTTAAGCAGGAGAACCGTCTTGCTCTGTCAGAGTGTAGTTATCTCCAGAATTATGACCACAAAGAATTATACTCTCACCCATAAAAATTAAGAGAGTGCCTCTGCAGAGAGACCAACACCAGTTTTTACACAAATACTGTGTCATAGTTTACAGCTGGAAAAAACCCTTTGGAATTACAGTAAATAATATAAATCCAAAGTGAATTCTGATGATGTCTCTGGGATTAATCCTGAATTCTTATAAAATCTTGCATTGGCTTGTTCTGAAAGGCCATGATGTTATCATTAAAGTCTCTGGTGGAGTTCTCACATGCAGCAGTCAATTATCCAGTCATTGGTTAATTAGTGACTAACAGGAACAATTAGTTGTTAAATATTTGGCACTTTTGGAGAGTTTCTTAAGGGTATTCTGGCTTCACCCAGCACATCAAACTCTGAAATTCCACGGGTGGTCTTTGCATGGTGCCCTTGTTTTTTGCCATTAGACCTGAGAGGAAATGCATGGACTTCTCAGCATGGAGATCCTGCATTTCCAAGGTTTGATGCTCCTGCATTCCTCTGATCTGGAAGGCTGAATGCTGTTACCACAGCAGAGGGAATTCCCAAAGTGTGCCCAACACAGGACAGAGCCATTCAGATGGCAAACTGGAAGCAGCTGCTTCTTAGTGAGGGGTCTGTGAGCCAGCTCTGGCTGTGGGATGGCAGATCATTGATTTGGAATTGGAGAGCAAGGATCCCTCTTCCCTGCGCAGGGAACAGCCCTGAACTTCCCCAGCAGCTCACAAGGCTTTCTGTGCCAGGTCCTTTAGGAGATTTCTGACACTACTTGGAGAGTAAAAGGTTATTTGTAAGAAGGTTTTGGTGAGTTAAAATTCCCCAAGAGCCTGTTGGGGAATAAGGACTAACCTGGGAGTCTGCAGGGTCTTTGGTGCTCACTGCAGTGCTGGTTCCCATCAAAGCAGGGTTCCCATCTCACACAGACACCAGGAATCCTTATGTTCCTTCCTGTCCTTCTCCCAAAAACCAGCATCTCCTTGCTACCCATATTTGTTGAGCTCATTCACACGTATACAGACACCTAAAAAAATCCCCAAACAAAACTAACAGTAATTTAAATCATTTTAATCCTCATTCCTCAGTCCCCTGTGTATAATTTCAGCACCATTCAATGCAGGCTTTTGAATTTAGGCTTTTTCTTAGTGACCACTCATTTCTAGAGATGAGGCAGCTGATTTAATGAGAAAATAGGATTTTATTCCACTTCATGCATCAACAACTCAATTGTTACCTAAGTGCAATTACAAAATAGTGTATCCCAGCTTTGTTGGGTATGAAATACTCACAGCTTTTACTCACTGCCTGGAAAATTAAATAAATACTGCTGAAAATGAGGGCTTTTGTTAATGTAGGGAGTGTTAATTAAACCACTACAGAAAGCATAACTTGACTTTTGTGAATACAAGGTCAAGTCTTCCACACCTCTTATTACTCAGGTATTATTGCTCATATTTGTAAGAGACAGTAAGATAGGAGGTATTGATAAGTGATTTTTAGTGTCAGGTTGTTTATTTTTTTAAAAAGAAAGGCAAACCAACATTGGGAATAAAAATGGAATGCCTTTCAAGTTTATTTCCAGATGCTTGTTAAGTATAGACACAAAAAGTAATAGTGGAGCTCACCAAGTTAAAACCACTTACAGAAAAAAATAATGCCAAGGATTAATTAATATAGTTCTGTTCATATATTTCTACATTAAAACCAGTAAGAAATGCTGAAAGTGTGGGAGTGCAGATGATATTATGTTTAAAAATCCAAGCCCAAGTGTAAAATAGCTATATATTATGACTATTCAAGTTACATGTGTGTAGTTATAACTGATATGGTTAAAATTATTATTTTGAGTATCTTATTTACCACTTCTCAGCTGCCAGTTTCAAAAACAGTGGGGACAAATTGATCAGATGTTTAACCATGTGAACTCAAGTGTTTTCCATCAGCTCTGCCTTTGCTTTGGAGCAGAACTGGGTACAAAACGGAACGGTCTGTAGTAGAGCTGATCAGATTTGCACAGAAACAAAAATTCCTGTAACAAATTACTTTATAGGCAATTTAATTATTTTCCAAATCACCCATTTATTCAAAGCTTTTATGAAATGAGATGCTAGTGCTGATTTTCTGTATGTGTACAATATACAGGGCACCAAACCCTCTATAATCACTATTTATAATTGAAAGGGGAAGATATACGATTAAATCTTAATCTTTTGCTTTGATAAAATGTTCCCTAAATCCCAGCTTTGTGGTCTTCATTTTGTTTTTAATGCATTGTTACTAATGATTCTGTGATGTTAATGCATTGAAGGGATAGGGAAGCTGGGGAATACTGCTTACTGCAAAAGGTTAAATGTTTTTTTGAAATAATTCATTACAGCTGAAAGAAAGCATTAAAATTCTTAAATCTGTATACATTTAATCTTTTATGTTGCTTTTAACATGAATGGTCTGCATCTGTGTCAGCCACCACTACCCTAAGTGCTGTGTTTAACTAAGGGTTGTGTCAGACTTCAGAGTTAACATGGATTTGCTCATCAGCACGGTCAGTGGGATTTGGAATGACAATTTATTATAGTGCATTATAATTATTTATAATTCACAAATGACTTAGAGATTTAAATATTTGTTATCTTGTTCCTAAATCCTCTCCATTGCTGGTGTCAGTATCCATTAGATTGGATTGCTAATAGAAGATCCTACTCCAGCTGGAAGGGACATAGAACCACCCTTATCCAGAGGCCTCTTAAGCCCTGACAGCCTTAGGTACTGCTCACCTCTCTAGGAAGCCATTCCATGCCTGCCCACCCTCTGGGTAAAGAACTGCCTCCTAATGGCCAGTCTGACTCTCCCTGGGCAGCTCTGAGGTGTTCCCATGTGTCCTGTCACCATGCACAGCTTGGGTCAGGCTGGAGGGGCCACTGGTGCCACCTCCCTGCTCCAGCAGGGCCATCCCAGAGCCCAGGGCACAGCAGTGTGTCCATGTGGCTCTGCAATATCCCCAGGGACGAGACTGCACAGCCTCTCTGCACAATGTGTGTTCAGTGCACCAGGGAGATCAGTGTGCCCCTCTTTGTGTCCCCTACCCAGGAAGGAAAAGAGGTCAACAATTATTCTCGAAATGGTAGCAGATAAAGAGAACAGGGACAAAAGAATTTGCTTGCACAAACACTTCCAAGTGCTCCTCTCCCCCTCCAGTGGAACCCATCTTACCTCCCTGAAGAAGAATTGTGAGTGTGATTGTTCCTTTATTTCAAATAATGTGAGAAAATACAATATTGTGCAGCTCTGAGGTTACCAAAGGAAAAGCTTGTTCATGTTGGCTGTACCTGAAGTGATACAAGTAGAGACTTTGAATAAAATAATCTGAATTAGCAAACATAATTTGAATTTTTAGCCCAGTTAAGATTTAATAGCAAGTACAGCTTGCAGGATTTTGCCTGAGGGATTTTTTACCATTGATTTTATTTGTGCTTTTACAATTCCTTATCAAGAGCAGTTCTACTATGTCATGATCAATTGTAAAAATTTTGGACAGTGTAAAAAATTTAAACATTTGAGTACAAGTGATTGTTGAATTTAAGGGCTTTTTTACTGTGTTTGTTGTTTGACATTGAACAGCTCTTATGCCACCACTCAAAGACCTGCTGAGCAGCAAGTGATGCAACCCCTGACAGGACAGGAGTGTTTGGAATTGGAAGGTCACAAGGAAACCCATTCTTGTGTCTCTGCAGACACAAACAGTTGGCTGTGCTCTCAACAGCAGACTCTCTTCAGCTGCTATAATGCATTCCAAGAGCCATGTGAAACAGGCAAAGTGTGAGGAAATTCCAGCTTCTTCTCTGTGTGGGTGAAGAAGGAAAAAGTTATTTTAGGAGTCCTAATATTAGAAACACTTAGAGTTGTTAATATTACCAACTCTATATTCTAGAGAACTGAGACTGCAACTGTATGAAGTGTTCCATGTAAACAGTCCTCTCACACAGCAGAAATGTGACTGTTAACAGTACAAACACCAGTCTTTCTCAGCATGTTAAAATTAAAGTATTCTAACAAAACTTTAGAGTTCAGGCAAGTTAAGGATTTCAGAAAACAAGCTCAATTTTCACTAGGTAGTATAATAGAATATACCAGGAGCAAAACAACAGAAATTACAACACAACAGGCCTTTAAAAGAGCCAATTAATGGAAAAGATTCCCAGCTCAGCAGAAACTAGAGCAGACATGAATTTCAGATTGTTGGCAGAGATTTCCCTGGGTTATGCTCTCACAAGTTATTATTTCATTGGCAATTATGTCTCTCACCTGTGGTTAAACATGACAAATACTTTAATGGAACCACATTATATCAGGATAACATTCCCCTGTTTGGATTGTCCTGGTTTTACCTTGAGATATCACCCATTGGCAGCTCAGTATAGCTGACAGAAAATATTCTTGTTCAGCAGCCTACAATATCCTTGAAATTTAGCTCTAGTCCAGCTACATTATCCTTGAAAATTAGTTCTGTGAGGACATAACTCAGCAGCAGTGATGGGTCAGAACTGGGCACTCCCAATGTTCTGAAGCCTTGCAGAAATCAGCCTGTGTCGAGCCACAAGGCTCCTTCTAATCTGAAACCACAAAGGTGATTTTGATTTTTTTTCTATAAGACATTTGGATTTAGCAAAGTCTGTGGCTAAAGGTGTGAGATTAGTTCTGCTGAGAAGAATCTCAGTGTTATAGCCTTGATAAATAAGAAGACTGTTGGGGTCATTCTCAGATTCTTGTGTGTTCTCCTTTCTCTCACCCCTGTATCTTTCTATTAGGTTCTTGTATTTGGCTGTAAGGTATAAGATGCTTTGTGCTTCTCAGTTTCTAATTAAATTTGCTTCAGAGTAAGTTCTTCTCTAGTGCTTCACTACAGCTGGCTCCACTTAAAGTTATTGAAGTAGTATTGTTTTCTGTTAGTGACATAAAAGTTCTTGTGAGGGAGGAAAAATAAAATAGCTCTCAGTTCTTGTGAGAAAAGGATTAACTTTGTTATCGAATCGTAGCAGAGTTACCTGGATTGCAGCCCCACGGGTCAGCAAGGCCAACTTGCTGTTTGAAGAAAAGTTATTATGAGTCCACTGCTAGTTGAGGTCAATAGCTTTGTCTAGCAAAGGTTTGGAAACCTCTGTGACTGGTGATTTTACTAGCTGAAAGGACAACTTCACCCAAGGCAGCGCTATCCTCCTAGAGAATTAGTGGTGGAGTGGTTTTTGTTGTTTTGGGGGTTTTTTGCTTATTTAACCTGACCCTTCCAAGCCTGAGTTTCTGCTTTCCTGAGTTTTCAATGTGACCAAGAAGAGCTCAGGTCCATTGCAGTGTTGTATAACTAAAACTGTATTTACAGATCTTGGTCATTATGGTTTTCTGCTAGCCCTATTTTCTGTCCTCAAATATCGATTTTATTGTCTGTAAACCTTTGATTGTGAGTGTCCTGCTTGCAGTTTGGTGCTCCAGCAGGGCCATCCCAGAGCCCAGGGCACAGCAGTGTGTCCATGTGGCTCTGCAATATCCCCAGGGAGGAGACTGCACAGCCTCTCTGCACAATCTGCTCGGGGCTGGGCACTGCCCAGGGCACAAGTTCTGCCTCCTGTGCTGAATGGATTCTGAAATTCCAGTAGGTTTCTGTATTTCCTGCTGTTATTGATTGTGTGATGTTTGTGGCATTTTAGTGCAATGGAACTGTGGCTATATAGAGATGTGCTGATATAAATAACCTGAAAATGAAAGTGGGAATGAAGAGAAAGTCTTATGCTAATTATTACTACAGAATCTTTTTCCTTTGCCCAGTGTGACCACAGTGGCTGCTGCAGCCTGGTGGATGATTCTGTTTCAAACAATTTATTACCTCATAATTGCAGGACATCGATCTGTACCTCTGCAGGCAGGTACCTTCCTGCTCCTCTGCTTTAGCTCCATGTTCAGCTGCACAAAAAGTTAATTTTCCAAACAATCTTCTCTCTGGTACCTCAGTCCCACCTAATTGCATTGCAGTGGATTTTGACATCCAAGCTAGTGAATAAAAAATTTGCTTCAAACTATGGGACCCTTTTTTAACTTATGCTGATGTCAAAAAACTTCTACCACTCTGACACCCTCACTGCAGAATGGCACTTCACTGACACTGTGAAGCAAAGTTTTGGTATTTGAATCCCATACTGGGAAATTGAAACTATGGATTTTATTTGAGAAACATGGAAATCTTCCAGATATATGTAATTTTACATAAATTTTATTTAACCAATCCACAACTGAACCAGCAGTTATATTTTTTCAGTTTAGTTTAGTTAGGAGGAGTTTGCTGAAGGTTTCATTGTTTGATGCAACAAAACCAAGCAACATCTCCTGTCTTTCCCTCCTGTGTTTCTGAGCTCTCTTCTCCTCAGTGGCATTAGCAGTGCACGATGATGGTGATATCCATGCTGCTGTCAGGTGGTTATTTTCCTTAAATTCAGGTTCCAGGTATTGGAGCTTGTTGCTTTGCAGTAATTATTAGTTGCTCTTGCTGCTCAAGCTGAGGAAAATTTTAGTGCCCGTTACAGGAAAAATTTTTAAACAAGGTAATTGACTATTTACCAGCAATTGTTGCAGTAGAATAAGAAAAAAATCCACTGTGCCACCTGATATATTTGCACCCTAATCTGATATAGATTCTCAGCTGTGTTCATTTGCCTAGCTTGGTAGAAGCCAAGCTCAGTAGTGGTTTATGTGCCCTATCTTTATTTTTTCCCTTTTAAAAATCTACATTTCTGCTCTATTTCATTCTTTCTTTTGATCTCCACTTTCTTCCCCCACAGTCTGCTTTGATGAACTTTGACCACAAAAAAAACCAAGTAAAAAATAAACCTTCTTTTTAAAGATGTATATATGTGCTCACATCTGAAAGAGACTTTGTTAGGGACTATCAGCTTTGAGAAAACAAGTCTGTAACATTCAGAGATGTGATAATTAAACTTCCATGCATAAATTCCTTATTTTGTCTCCCCACTTGAGATATCCAGAGCCTGTTGGCTTTCAGAGCACTTGACATTTTGATAGCCTTTGCAATTTAAGCCAGTTTCATTTCATCTCATTCAACACATAGTTCAATTTAATTTCATTTTTGGATTAGTGAAACAGACACTGAATGCAGCTTGGAAAAGTTTGATTTCCCTAACTTGGAAGGCCTGAATTAGGAAATCTCTTTTAAAGGCAACAAGGCAATCTAATTCTTGGTGCAAAATTTAGATGCTTTACACATAACACAATTCAGTTTTCTGCTACCTCTTTTGTTACCTACCTTTAAGATACTGAGTAAAACATAATAATTCACACCCTCATTAACTTTATAACTCAAATGCATTTGTGGAGAATCAGCTCTCAGAATCTGCAAAAGAGCCTCTCCTGCTTTTGCACCTCCTGAAGATTTATTTGGACTATTTGAGTTTTAACCCATGGTTTTGGTGAATCAACATCAGCATTTCTGGTTCTTCTCCAAGAAGATTATAATGTTGATACCAGGATCTTCCTTTTCTGAGAGGTAGCTAATTATTGATAGTACAAAAATGATTGGTCTCATCCCCCTACTGGGTTATTTGTTTGTTTAGTACACTGTAGGTACTTATCAGTGTGTTCTGAGAGAAGTAATTGCCCAGCATTTGGGATGTAAATGTTGCTGTTTGAGTTCTTATTAATTATTTGCTTGATAAAAACTTAAATGTCCTAAAAAGAAGGGAAAAAATCTAAAGCTATCTAGGATAGAGAAAAAAATAATCAGGATATGTTGTGAATAGTGTGTATATATATGTATATATAAAAAAAGAAATATATATACATCATATCAAATCCATTGGAATTTGTTTGATTCCATATTTTATTTCCACTATCATATTCTTTATCTAACAAAAATTTACAGTTCACACTCCTCCCTAATTTCTTCTCTGCAAAGAAATTCCACACCACAAACTCCATCAATATATAGAATATTTCCTCATGACAGTGTCACTCTGTATGCTGAGAGGGGCATGATAGGAAGAGAAATGAGATTATATTGGTGTCACAACTGATTGAGTTCTGATGTTGGAGTTCATTAACACAGAAGGAAACACAGCTCCACAGCCAAGACCTTCCTATGAAAATGTACAACTTTAAATGGCCTGCACGGTAACAAAATCACATTTCAACCATATTGGTACTACAATAGTCTTTGTGTTGCAAGAACAACTTAATTTCACAAAAAGATCAGTTAAACACCATTATTTTGGTAGCTTTTTACAGTGATGGTCTTCAATAGCCAATTTACTGTAATCATAGATTGTAGCATTTGCATATTTTAATTGATTTGCATACTGTCTTCCTGTTCTAGATGGAAAATACGTATTTGATAGTATTTGTGGTTTAAAATCAGTGGATTGAGTTACTCTCCTCTTGTGCTGTTCCTGACTGAATCAGCAATGTTGTGCTGTAGCCAAACATGTGTCCCTGTGGTTTATAAAATCTGATTGAATAAGCAAGAACAACAAATATTCCATACAGAATTTGTGGATTCTGTTGAGATGTGTGTCTCCCACTGCTACCAGTTTATGGGAGACTCTCTCCTTTGCAAGTCTTTCCATGAGAAACATGAAACTGAAAAAGCTGAGGCTTTTGATCTTGTGGTTCATCCCAGCCTCATCAGTCTTCAAAACCTTTGCTTTTGGGTGTTTTCATGGATAAAGCACATTCACCATTGTAGTTCTTACACATGAGACCCTGTGGGAGTGTTCCTATTGATTAGACACATTATCCTGCTATGAGTGGCTGAAAACATGCTGCAAATTGTACAAAGATGTAAAATTCCAATAGAAAGCAATCTCAAAATATTGGGTCATGCAACATCTCTTGGGATTTTATTTAATGCCATGACTGACCATGTGATCAAAGGAATTTGTAGACTTCATGGACTAGACTTGATTGAGAGTAAAGTTTTCTAATGGATGATTTTTTTGAAAAGAAATAGAAAAATTGTGAATAAGTAAAGTAGATCTGAAGCTTTAGTAAGCTCAGAAGATCACTAGGTAAAATCTGCTTTCTAAGGGGAAAAGGGATTCTGGAGGGGTTGACAGTTACTTAAGGAAGAAATATTAAGACTGGCAAAAAAAAAGAGCAAAAGCTCTCCAAGAAAAGAAGGCACAGGGAGATTACTGACACACCAAGCTGGCTAAATAATGAATTCTTCAATGACTTGATGAAAAGGAAGCTTATAGAAAATAGAAGTCAAAGTATTAAGAGTGTAAATATTAAAAAAAAAATAGCACAGAAATATAAGCAAAACATCAAAAGATCTGGTAAAGCTCACAAGTCACAGAAAAAATAAAAGGCTGGAGTCTGTAAGTACATTAATAGCAAGAGAGAAATGAAGGGAAGAGCTGATCTGCTCCTCAGATGAGAAGGAAAATAAGTGACAGCAGATGTTTTTAGAAGGTCAGAGTGTTAATATCTCTTCTGCATCCATCTTAACTATAAAGCTGTGCTGTGATAGTTTTAAAGGAACTAACTTTAATGTCAAAGGAAAAAAGGACTTGTAGAGGAAAAGATCAGAGCAGAGGCTCCTTTGTAAGTTGGGTGCTTACACATCAGCTGGTCTGGGAGACACTCAACCTGCTTGAGAGAATTGACTGAAGCTGTTGGAGGCATCAGGGGCTGTCTTTGAAACAGGGAATGGCTAAAGGTCCAAAAAAGTGCAAAAAGGGAAGGTATTTGGCTATTTTAAGAAAGCGGAGAGAGGCTGTGCTTATGGGAACAAATAATGAAACTATCACACACAATCAGCGAGAGCAATGATAGAACAGAATCATGAAAGAAACCATGTCAAAACACCACCATTTCTTTTGTTATATCCAGTGTTTTATTGATATGTCTGAGGAATTAGGTATTCTATAGCTCTTCATTTTTTATAAAACATATAACTCCATCTAATAGCAGGATATTCTCATTAGTAAGCTAAAAATATACTCTAGAAGAAACTGTTATAAAGCACCCTAGAGAATCATATCCAGAAAGTATTTTTCCGTGGCCCACTACCTAACTATGAAGATTCACTGAGAGTGATGATGTAGAAAGTTAAGCAGGGTATTAGGACAATAATTGCTTCAGGTACGTTTGGCTGGAGAAATTATCTTGGACTGTTACAGAATGTCATCACTTCTAGCAAAAAATTAACCTACTTACCTCAGAAATAGATTCCATAATTTATTTTTTTTTTTCATGGGAGAGAGAATGGCCTAGAATCTCTTTTGGAGCTTTTCTCTTAATATTTATACTCTAAAAACATAGTTCTCATTATTTTTAAGAAGAGAAAAAAACAGAGCATAGTTTTATTTTCTCCACATAAATTAATATGACTGTTTAAGTTCTTTATGTGTTAGTTATGGTCTGAATTTCCAGAAATTTCTGTTGCCCAAACATACTTCTTAGCCCAAATTCAATTTGAAGTTGAATTTCCTGTAATTGATTATTCAGAAGGTTTGAAAAACAAATGGTGCCTGTAACCTGATCCATTTGCAGACTTTCACAGCTTCGAGTCATTGCTTTGTCCTTGGAACCTATTGCTCTGAACCCACAGTAATAATTAAAGAACAGGATTTAAAAATGTATGACTTTATATCACACCTCCCTAACAGTATTATACTTAATATTCTGATATCCAGGGTGCTGATATTTCAGATCTCCTTGGACTGTTCTTGCTGAAGCAGAGGGGAAGGCCACTCTCCTCTCTCCATCACCCTTTAAACACAGCCCAGCCTGGTGACTATAAACACACAGGGCTGATCATGAGACTTCACATCTCAATGTGATTATCTCAACTCGTTTGTGTTGAGTGTGTGGATAGAATTTAATGAGGAAGGACTTCTGTGATCCTCTCTAATAACAAAATGGTGCTTGAAAATCCTGCCTCTCTCAGATTTGATATGGTCCTGTCATAGATTTGTGTATCTTGAAGTATTGATCACTCATAAAATGGATGAGGAGCCAGGCAAAAAGCAGGTGTGAGTTGTGTGTTTAATATCACTTTCCCTTGCCCTCAAGGTAACAGACATGCTGGAGTGCACCAAGGTGTGACAGTGAATCTCCAGCTGAAGGTAAACACTCTGAAATAATTGATATTTACCATCTTGGTGTATTTTCAAAGTGACATGTTTTAACACGAGTAATAATCTCCATGTCCCTTCCAGCTGTGCACTTTAAGCACAAACTCACACCTCAGTTCTAAAATAAATCATAGAATTATTTGAGTTGAAAGGGATGAAAGATCATCTTATCTCATCCCATCTACCTTCCTCTGTCCCAGGTTGCTCCAAGCTCTGTCCAACCTGATCTTGGACATTTCCAGGTGTTCAGGGGCAGCCACAGCTTCTCTGGGCAACGGTTTCCCCTGTTATATTTTTTCCTTAAAAAAATAGATTCACCAGGTACAGATTGCATTTCCTTTCCACTGCTATTTTTTTCCTTTTCCACCCTGACCTGCACTCACCAATTCAACAGGAAGCATGCTGGATTTTATTCTTACCCAAATGGGGGAGACATAAAGAATCTTCAGGAATCACACTGGCACATGGTGATGCTAAACTATGTTTGAACATAAAAATTATAAAAATTATGGCTGCATATTTCTCTTATGTATTTAAGACCATGATGGTCACAGAATTACAGAATCCTTTCGATTGGAAAACACCTTCAAGATCATTGAGTCCAAACTTTGACCGATCCCCACCTTATCACCCAGCCCAGAGTGCCATGTCCAGTCATGTTATGAGGGACAGAAATGTGTCACCCTGCTTTGCTGTAGCAAAAATGTGTGAGTTCTTTTCCCCACTGGAGGTTCTATCCATGTAGCCAAGAAAGTGCAAAGCTAGTTTTTTTCATTCAAGAGTTATTTGAAAACTTCCATGAGGTGCATTGCCAGATGTCTCAGAAGTGCTGTGGTGAGGCTTTCTCGTGTCACTGGAGTGACAGGACAGGGGAAGGGCAGTGTGACCTCTTCCCTGCAGCTCCAAAGAATAATCTTCACTTATCTGTGAGAATCCTGGGGCTATTTCTGTTCCCCTGAGCCTGGAGAGCCCACCCTGAACCCCTTCAGCCTCAGTGTGTGTGGTATGGATTTGTGGAGGAGTTTGGTACATCTGCAGTGAAATATGTCCTTCTGTGCAGTGGGACAGGGAGAATATCTTGGAAGGGTTATTCCTCAGAGGTCAGTGAGCAGGAAACATGGATCAGAGGCATTTCCACCCAGGCTGCTCTGACACTGCACACACTCCTGTGCTAATCAGGGTTAGGAAGGCAACAAATAAAAGTGACAGAAAGGCAAAATTAAAGATCTATCATGAAAGAAGGAGGCAAGGGAAGATTTTTAATAAGTGGAGGAGTTAGTTTTCTCCTAATTAATGACATTAATTTGGCTGACTGAACTGTGATCAGGGACTCTGATTCATCATCTGGTCATCAAAAGTCTTTACAAGCTGACACCTCCTCATTTCTGCTGCCAATTCACAGAGGTGCAACTCTGCAAACTTGTGCTGCTGATTCAAGTATCCTCCAAGCACAAGCAAATTAGGAAGAGCTTAAAGAAAATAGCTTTATCCATAGTAATGTGAGAGTGATGGCCAATTGGAGGATTGGAGAATGGAGTCAACTTGAAATTTGGAGAGATCAGAGAGGTGAAAACAAATAAGAATGTTGGTCAAGAACTTCCAAACTCTGAACCTCTGAATTTAAGGCAGTTTTTCATTTTTAAAAATCCCTTTTATTGCAAATGCATTTTTTACAGGAAAAGACACCAAAGTTCTCTGTAAGACACTTCTGAAATAGTGTAACTAGATTAAGGAAAAGTGAGTACTATAAAACTGCTTTTCTCAGGAAGGAGATATATTTCCTTCCAGAGGATACTCTATGGTGCAATAAAGAATACATACAGAATGAGAAATCACTTGTCTGTAGGTTTTGGGGGTGGGAGCCTGTGCTGCTGGCCCAAAAGTGGAGTATGTGTTTCTTAAATGCTAGTGTAGAATGATTTTTGAAAGCCAGGGCTTGTTAACAAGTATCAAACCACCTTTCTAAAGCCTTTAGTTCTCTTCCCTCTCTATTTAGAGGAGATAATAGGTGTGATACATGATTCATCATGCACAGCCTCCTTCCTTATGCAAACTCAGATATGAGAGCTGAGATGAGGCTTTCTGCCCTTTATTCTGAACACAAATCTCTTTCCATCGCTGACATTGAGGAATCCCAAAGTAGTAACACAAATAAAGACAAACAGATATCAGTAGCACATTGTGAATTATGTGTAATTAAAATTTTTTCTTCAAAACAGTGTGACAGGATTGACCTCCCACAAATAGTATAAAAAATCTGGAAAAAAAAGTGCCTGTTAATTATTGTGCATTATTTAAATTGACATAATCCTTAGAGATGAAGCTGGTATTGTTGCTTGTTAGAGTTGCCAGTTTTTTCATGAAGAATTCTGTTTTCAGTTGCTTTAACTACAAATCTGCAAAGAACCAGACAATATTTTTGGTATGAAAATTCTGCTACAGTACAATTAATATACCCCCAAATTCCCTTCATAGTAGACAACTGATAACAGGGTAAAATTTCCAAAGAGGAAATGGTCATGGAAGATTTTGTTTTATTTTACCAAAGAGAATGACAGTTTTTTTTCTTTAAAAAGTGCCAGTAGTTGATGTTTTAAAACTGGAACATGATCTCTGGCAGATGAAAGTGCTCGCTGTTGGCAAAGCTGCCTGGCTTTGAAAAATACCATATTATTCAAGTTATAATTGTGTCAAGCTGGACCATTTCTAGGGCCCAGCCATATCAACACAAAAAGACCTGTTCTCACTCTAATCCTATTTAGAAACTGAGATGGAAACCAAGCCTTTGGCATCTGTTTATTGCCATCTCTGAAAACCCATGGCAGATGATGAGAGTGCCCTGTTGCTGTCAGTTAAATGCTGTTGAACACAGGAGAGTTGTGAAGGTTTTAGCAAATTCCTTGCTAAATTGCTGAAGTCATTGGGGAGACTTCCACTAGACTATTCCATGTTATCACCAATGTTCTCAGTCCTCCTCTGGGCTCTCTCCAGCAGCTCCAAGTGTCTCCTGTGCCCCAGGGCTGGAGGTGGGGTCTCACCTGAGGGGCAGAGGGGCACAATCCCCACCTTCATTCATGTAGATACTTAAAGCTCAGTGTCCATGCACAAATAATCAGCTCTGTTTTAAAGAATTGACTCTAAGACCATTTAAAATGCTTTCCAACCCACAGGACACTAATACCTTGCAGTTTCAGCTGAGAATTTTGGCAATGCTGTCCGCTTTCAGTTTGAATTTTGCCTGCTCACAGCTGAACCTTGTGTGCTATTTTTATTTTGGTAAAATAATTGCAAACAGACATTTCCCTGCCTTCTGCATGGTCTGGGAGTGTGCCCTGCCTGCACCTAGATTTGTAAGGTGTTTTCAAAGGCTTGTTCTAAAGGTTAAGATAAATATCATAACCTGTAGTTTCTGATAAATATACATGATATTCATCTTTCACCATACTGAGGAACAATTATTTTTCAGTTCTTTACAGGAAGCTCCATCCATACCACAGGAGTGACAGCACAGGATTTTTGGTCTGTCAGCTGCACACGCTTGTCTGGTTTAGAGTATGGCAAATTACTTTGTTCAGGACAGAATGCACAAAAAGTGTCAAACAGTCAATTAGAAGTACAACTAAAAATACTCAAAAGCCTAGTTCTCAGAGGCTCAATTTCTCTGCCTATGAGAATAAGATAATAAGACAATTAACATAGACAGCTTCAAATAAGTTACCCTAAATGTAGCTAAGTAGATATTCATGTAAAAATTGAAAGATTTGTACATGTGGGTGTGTCTGTGTATATGTAAATTGCTTAAGTTTATTAAGAAACCACGCTGGTATTTTTGAGAGAAACTCATTTAATTAATGCTCCCTTGCCCTGTTGGTTACACTGTTTTTCTTTTCCCTGTTAAAATTGCTGATGTTGACTGCAACCCACTTTCTTCTGAAATACTGGAATTGAAATGTTTCCATTGATATTTCTCAAATACATATTTGTGAAAAGTCGAAGTTAAAAACATGGAAGAAATAATAGTGAGGATTGCTTTCCTCAGAAAAATTAATTAAAAGGCTGTATTGATATGCTGCCTTTAAATGGTAATATTTGGACATTCAGTTGTGCATTTAAAGTGTCCTCAATTTAAACATGTGGCTACATCCACTGCATAGCAGAATTTGGCCAACAAATTTTAAACAAAACACTAATTTCCTTTCTTTTTTTTTAATTATCCTATATTTGGGTAGGTACTGATTTTTCTTCTATGTGATCTTCCTCTCTGCCTTTTTAGTTCTAATTCCTAAGATATTTATGCATGTTTAATTTTATGCACTCACACTGTTGTGAGGACAGATGAGTGAATGCAAAAAATTTTCAAATGGGGAAAGAAAGAATGAAGTTCTTGGTGAAGCAGAAGAATTTTATCTTGCCTATTTAAATGGGACAGACACAAGAAAATGTCTGAACTTCTTTATTTATCAGCAGTTTTCAAAGCATTCAAGTGTTGCAGTCAGAGACAGTTACAGCAACTGGTTGCTGGGTCTACACAGGTATCATATTTGTAACCATTAGTATGCAGACAGCAGATGATTAAATGCACTTGTGATAAAATATGACACCATATTATAAATGAGAATGGAAAATGAATTTATAACCATAAATCATGTATTAAAATGTATGTGACAAGCTCAGACTGATGAAGATAATGCCAAAATAACAAATACTGGATATGTCAGTTTTATCATAAAAAGAAAAGATGTTTTCTTTGTGTTCTATTTTATGTATTTTTTGTTGTTTCTTCAATTCATGTGTCTTAGCAACAAATAACAACAGAGGTGTGACTATGGCACATCTGTTAACTTTTGGTGGATGTCAGTCAGCAGTCCTTTCTAACATTAAATAAGACCATGAAATTGTCCAGAAAGTTTAATATAAATTGAACTGGCATAATCTCTTTTATCATAATAAGCATTTTTCCAAAGTTTTTCTATAGAAGTTTGCAGATTCCATCCAATTAATATAAAATAGTTTACCTGAGAAACTGTAAGAGGTTTCACTGTCCACATAGCTTTATTACAGATTCATTTTCAAGGAGCCTGAAGGGAATTTTGGAGATCATCTGGGCACACAGACCATCTTCTCAGTCTTGGGCATAAAAGTGTGTCCCAAACCTGGTGAATTGTCCTAGTAATACGTATTTCTTAGAAGATTTATTAAGATTCTCACTGAACTTGGGTATTTGTCTAGAAGATCCCAGGTTAGGCAGACCCACAACTTCAGTGTATACATTATTTTCTGTAGAAATTCAAATAGGGACTTCTGTTTTTCCTGGATCAGAGATATTATCATTCCAAGCTTTAAATCCTGAAGTATTTCCCTCATCTCTTGCTTTAAGTACTCTGTTTCAGCTGATTATTAATCTTGCACAAGCACAATTAGCCCAGTGGTCTCGAGACAGTGTCAGGTTTATAACAGAAAAGTTATTGAGATACATATTCTTAACTGAGGAGTTTTGGAGACTCCAAAAAAAAGCTGTTGTTGAAATCTCAGGCGAAAATATATTGTCCTTAATTGTTGTGTAGAAAGAGGAAATACTTAAAAAAACCCAAAACCCCCCAAAACCCGCATCAGTTTTAGAGTTTTGTGTGAATTTAGCCTTTAAATAATTTAAAACTTTTCTTTAAAAAAATATTTATTAATTGTGTTTAAACCTACAGCAAGCAAAGTTTGATTAGATAATTATATGTACTGTGCATAATACAGTGGGTAACTGTAAAGAATAATTCTTTACACAACTCAAAAGTGAATTGTGTTCATGTTCTAAATCTTTTTTTTTTTTTTTCATTTTACTTGTATTTCCTTCCTATTTAAAGACACTAATCAAGGTTGGCAGGAATGTATTAGGTGCTTCTATGAACATGCAGGACAAGACAATGTTTTAGCTGAAATGTTTCAAATCAGGACACAAAAAACCCCCATGGAACAGGCACGAGCAGATAAATCTGTTTGTCTAAGGTCACACAGAAGGCTGGTGGTAGAGCTTGGAGTAGAACTCCTGATATCTGACTTCCAATATTAGAGTCCTGATAAATAATTCATTTAATTTCTCTGTTTTTATCTCCTTGCAGAATTGTCATGAGCGTGCTCTGAGACATTCTGTATTCATTCCAGAACCATTTTTTGTAAAAAGCTCAAATATTCTTTGATTATGGCTGTCTGCCATTCTCCATCCTAATTCCTGTTTTATGGGTGGTTATATGGGAATGCAAAGCCTTTCCCCCCAGCACACAAACCTCAGTTACAGCATCAGAGCATCCCAAATTCAGTGGGGCTGAGGTAGGGTTGTGCAGAGGAGGAAATGTTTAGGGTTACTCAGGAGAAAAATAAAGTTATTAGTGCTGGCAACATGAAAGACATCTCATTGTTTCTCTCTTCTGGATAGTCAACATACTGCTGGTTTTAAATAAATTTATCAGAGTTTAGGTAACAATAATTTAAAGTATCAAAACATATGAAATTTGGTTGAATAGAAAGTTTAGAATATCACTTTTTGAAACTATTTCTCCTAGAAATGTTCAGTCACTCAGTAATGAAAAAATCGAGATTGAAGTAAAATTTCTATTAAAATTCAAATGACTATTCATGGAAAATACTTTATTCATTCTACTCTGATATTTATATATTATACAGAAATATCTATCTGCCCAGACAGTCTGGACTACATTTCCAAAGTGCATGACTGTAAATCTAGGGGAAAAATGTGGTAAAATTTGGAAATTACTTTCTCAATCTACAGCTTTGGTCTCATTTTTACATTATGTCCTCCACCATTATTACTTTTATTTTAGGAGAGAAAATATTCTGGTGGTTGCATAGTTAAGCTTAGGAAAGGACCTCTGATTGTTTAAAAAATGTACAAAAACCCTAAGTAAGGTAATGTTTAATATAATTTCTGAAAGAAGAATGAAAAGCAGGTATTCAGGAATGTTTATTTTGTTTTGTGCCTTAAATTTGTTAAGGATCTGGCTTTGGAAGTGCTTTCTTAGCCAAGAGGTGGTCCTCTTACCCCCAGTTTTTTGTGTATCACAGAAATGCAGCAGCATTTTCTGTTGGTGTGGCTGGGATTTAACCTGATGAATATTTTCAATATTACAGAGAAATATTTCTTTGGAAGGTAGTCTTGGTAACTACAGCAGAAGTGTCACGACAGATAACTGTCATACTTAATTATTCAAATTATACTGTGACCGTTATTTACCAAAAATAAAATTAAATACTTTATGTATAATTGCTAAGGAAATTGAAACAGAAATTTATACAAATAGAGAGAAGGAATTCTGTTAAGTGAACTATTTGTACTCATTATCTGCAGTACCATTATTCTGTGGTCAAAAATATACATGAGCTCTGATGAGAGTGTGATGTTTTCAGGAAAATGTTATTGTGCTGTTAATAAGATAAATTGTTTCAAAATAGCCTCTAAGACACCTTGATGTTATTTGTCACATTTTAGAATATCCATAGCTTATTTTCCACAGTAAATGAATTAGCTGTCATTTTATCCCCATCTGTATATTTTATCACCTCTTCCCATGATTTGCTTCAATGAACATCAGGAGCAGCTCAAACATAGATCATAAACATCTACATGAATAAATATTCCAACAATAAAAAAAGAATTTTCTTTTTCAGCAGTTGTTCAGGTCCCTAATTCTGAGGACAGAACATTGACTATTGTGATAACATTTATTATCTCCTCCAACCTTCCTTCCTCCATGTATTTCCTTGATCTGTGTACAGAACTTGTGTAAGGATAACACACGATTTTGGGAAGTGTTCCATAGTTTTTATGGGGGTTGGTCTCTTCTCCCAAGTAACAATGTTTTATTAAATGTAATTTAGCTG
The DNA here is from genome assembly GCF_001522545.3 of Parus major. NCBI lineage: Eukaryota > Metazoa > Chordata > Aves > Passeriformes > Paridae > Parus > Parus major. The sequence goes on along the minus strand of NC_031780.1, from coordinate 17,175,922 downwards.
TTTTCAAACATTTGAATATATGAGATTTTTCCAGTACAAAAATGTAATTTGGATGCCAGTATGGTAATCAGAGACTGACTAATATTAATATAATGAATAATAATGGATAAATAATGGATAAAATATGAAGTGAAATACCACAAGGATTGACTCCCAAGTCTAACACAGAATAAGACACACATTTTGATTGTAGCTTTGTTTTTTTTTCAGCTAAATAAATTTTTAACTTGGGTTGAATCAATATAGCTAAGGATAATTTAATGAAAAGACACAAATTGTATTTTCTTTTCTCTTCAAAATAAACTAATTCACAAGGTACTTTATCTTGTTTAAAACTCAGCCCCAGAGATACCAAATAAGGTTATTTTAATGTGGAAAAATAAACTCAGTGCAGTGGAGAGGAGTTTAACAACATTAATAAATAAAATCTAAATATCAATACTTGTTAGCATGCCTTTAACTGCACTATTCTCTGATTTAATGAAAACCTTGCAGTATTTCTTAGCATTGGAGCACTATTGATTATAAAATATTATCATTTGCTACCTGAAAACCCAGTTTATTCAAATATGTAAACACATAATCTATGAAAAAACAATTAAATAAAAAAGTAAACCATCTAAATAAATTTTAGCCGAGGCAATAATTTCACAATACTTAATAAAAACAATAACTTGTAATGAGGCTGGGGAATGTCTTGAAAATTTGATGGGCACTGGTTGTAGAGTCAAAATGACGCAATATTGAAGGTACATTTCAACAGATTAAGTTGTTGCTCTTCTAAACCCCTGTCCTTAAGAAAATTATGACATGATTAATTCAGAGAATCACCGGATGGGATGGGTTGGGTTGGAATGGACCTTAAAACCCATCCATCCCATTCCCAGCCATGGCAGGGCCAGCTCCCAGTGTCCCAGGAGCTCCCAGCCCCAATGTCCAAGCTGGCCTTGGGCACTGCCAGGGATCCAGGGGCAGCCCCAGCTGCTCTGGGCACCCTGTGCCAGGGCCTGCCCACCCTGCCAGGGAACCATCCAGCCCTGCCCTCTGCCACTGGCAGCCATTCCCTGCCTCCTGGCCCTGCAGCTCCTGAGGAATTGTCCCTCTCTGGGGTCCCTGCAGCCACTCAGACCCTGGAAGGAGCTCTGGGATCTCCACACCACCTTCTCCTCTCTGGCTGAGCAGCCCCAGCTCTCCCAGCCTGGCTGCACAGGGGAGGAGCTCTGGACCCCTCAGCACCTCCCTGGACTTGCTCCAACAGCTCCATGTCCTCCTTGTGCTGGGGCAGCTCTGCAGGTGAGATCCCACCACAGCAGGGCAGAATTCCCCTCCTCCCCTCTGCCCACGCTGTTTTCGACACAGGGCAGTTCACAGGGGAGTCCTGGGGGTAGTTTTGGGCACCACTATGTAAAAAATGACATTAAGTCACTAGAGAGTTTTCAATAGAGACTGTGAAGATGATGAAGGGTCCGGAGGGGCCACCCAAGGAGAGGCTGAGGGCACTGGGCTGGTTCAGCTGCAGCAGAGGAGCCTGAGAGCAGAGCTCTAATATCAGCATATTCCAGTTAATTCATGCTTAAGGTGTGGGGAAAAAAAAACAATAAAAAAAATCTCAGATGTGGAATGCTTCGGCTTGTGCTAGAAGAAATGTGGACTTCTCTACACAGCTAAAAGCTGGAAGAGCATCAGAGCTAAGGACCAAATTCTGTAAAAAAGAGAATATCCTGCAAGTGCTATTCTTGTGCTCCTCTGTAATGACCACTGCAAGGCCACAGAACACTTCTTATCACACATTTTCATTTTGGTAAGTGCTGTATGGTGTGCAGACTCCACCTACTGCCCCAAAGGAAAGGGGGGAAAACAAAAATGTTTTGATGATCATGTTTTGGTCTCTTGGTTCTTGGATCCTGGGTTTGATCATGTCCTCTTTCATGCAAGTCATTAAATGTTTTTTTGTTGATGGATGAAGTTTGTCATAATTTTAAAGGAAATATGTTTTTAAAACATTATTCAAAAATTTAAGATTTTACAGATAAGGTGAAGGCTGTATTATGACCCACTTATGCAGAAAGATCAGCCAAAAGTGTTTCTGGATGTCTGATTTTCATGTGACCCATGGAGGACACAATGAGCCTCTTAAACTCCAGCTGCATCCAAACAAACCTGCCCCCAGCAGAACTGAAGGAAGGAAAACCTGCAGATGGGATGTTAAAAAAGGCAAACATCTTTACTATTGATATGCAAAAATCAAGTCTTAAACTATGTCAAAAATTCAGTCTAAGCAAAATGTCCCCCCACATTTGCACTGGGAAAAAAATTCTGGCAATGATACCAAAAATAATATGGGAATAAACTCTGTTTGGAGAAGAGCTAGGAGGGAAGGGAAGGGATTTGACTGAGATCACTGGAGGAGGATGATGAGTTGCTGGTGATGCCACCAGAGCTTGTCTCCATGATTGGAACACAAAATATCTGTAGAAAACCTCTAAGTGATGGCAGGTGCCAGATCATTGCCTGGACCAGGGCATTTCATGGGCCATTTGTTTTTTGCTGATGAAGGGTTGAAAAGGGAAACCTGCATGGCCTTGGAATCAATTTGCCACTTCTTCCTCCTGATTTTCAGACCTTTACTACAAAATATTCTGGAATACCTCAGATTTTAGGATAAGGTCCAAATGTGTCTTGTTACTGTTAAAATATTGTGTGAACCAGAGAAGGTTATTCCAGGCTTCAGGCTGCCTAATAGTAGCCTGTGTAAAATGGGAAAGTCAGCTTTGGAAAAACAGTGTTTTTATTCCTCTGATTAATATTCTACTTAAGGAATTCCACTAAAGTCTCTGGACCTACCCAAACTTTCCAAGTTATATGCAGATAACTTCTCATGTTATGAGAAGTCACAAGCACTTTATGTCACAAGGAACCAGGTTGTATCCTGCATTCCTGCTGAGCACTGGAATAGAGAAACATGATGAAATGTATAAAATATTGACTTAATTCCCTGAAAATTTGTTCTTTCCATCATTTCTATGGGTCTTAGATAAAGAATAGCATTGCTAGAGTAGAGCATTTGCATTTTGTGCCAAGCTTGCTTTAAATCACTTTGGAAAATATCCCAATGAATCCTATGTAAACATTATTAGAAAACAATGCTTTATTAAGACTCCATGGTTTGTCTGGTTAAACAGCTTCTATATCTCCCAGCAGTGAGTATCAATCCCATTTTTTATGTATTTTACATTGCATTTTTGACACTGCAAAAGGAACTTCACAAATTAAGCCATTATTTTAAAATTTGCATGGGAATGTCTGTTTTCTGGGGACTTTCATAAAAGTTTAATGAAACTGAAGCTATTAGGTTCAGTTTTTTCTTCTGGAAAGCGCTCTGGCTTTTGGAACACACAGTATGTTTACATTTTAAGTTGCCCTAGCATATCAATTAGTAAACATGCTTATGAGATTGTCCATTTAAAACAACATTTTTACACTACATATAGCCTTGTAAATCACAGGATGCTGACAACATGGAATGCCAGCTGTGAAATGAGAAACTGATGAAAATGCAGTAATTCTGAATTTTAATATAATATAAATCATGTCAGCAATATTTGTGAATAGCAGCTGTCAAGATTGCATTTGAACTGCATGTATTATGGTATTTTTATATTCTTTTCTGATAAATTAGACCTCCCTCTGCCCCCTCCCAACCTTGCTGTATGATAATCTTTGCAAGGATTGGAAATTGGTGTAAAAATTTTGACTGAATGGCATGAAGTGGATTGTCACAACATTCAAACAGAGAGAATAATGGCTTCAAACTTACAGAAAGCAGGTTTAGATGGGATTTTGGGCAGGGATTGTTCCCTGGCAGGGTGGGCAGGTCCTGGCACAGGGTGCCCAGAGCAGCTGGGGCTGTCCCTGGATCCCTGGCAGTGCCCAAGGCCAGCTTGGACATTGGGGCTGGGAGCTCCTGGGACACTGGGAGCTGGCCCTGCCATGGCTGGGGTGGGAATGGGATGAATTTTAAGTTCCCTTCCAGCCCAGGACATTCTGTGATTCTTTGAATTAAGATTGTGTTGAAAAACATCACATACATTATAGTGGTGATATTTATTTTAAAAACTTGGCTTTTAAAATTTTCCAAAGGATGTTTCTTTTAAAGATGTGATGGGGGCTGGAAAATTCTATAGAGCAGATTGTGATCTTCAGAGTCTTATCCTGCAAAGAAATCCAATAGATCAGAATTCTTCTTTATTGTGGTGGTTTAGATATGGAAGTAGCTGCAGAATCAGATCCCCAGTGTCAGGAGGTCTGTGTCTCTGCACTGCCTGGCAGTGCTGTGTGCATGCTAAGAAAATGAAGATCAGGCTGGAATGCCTAAAAGGAGCAAATATTTTCTGAGGTTTTTGTTACTGTATATTCATCTAAAGCAAAGGAATTTGTCCATGACTGCAAAAACCCCTCTGTTTTCTTGTCTGCTCTCTGAACACTGGTTTTTGTTCCCATCATCTCCTAAGGCATCAAGAAAAATCAGGAAATGCTGCTGTATTTGAATGTGCTCTGAAATGCTGGTGTTTCAGTGAGTGATACAATCACAACTAAATGAGTTGCCTGTAGGATAAAGAATTCAGAAGTCTGTCAGTGGAAGTGACCCAATTTGTATTGAGTTTAGGAAGATAAAATTGAATTGCCGGCATAATTTAATATGATTTGCATCAAAAATCAATGTATAAAATCACTTAAGCCTATTCTTTGAACAGCAGCAAACAAACAATATTAAACAGTTGTACCAGCAAGGTGTGGTGTGCAGATTTTCCTACAGACAGCTCCCACTTTGGAGCTGAGGCTGAATGTGAGATAAAGGGAATTCCCAAAGCTGGGAGAGACAATCATGGGGAAGATGGAGGAGGAAACAGCTCTGGCTTTGATTTCCCAATCAATGTCACTTGGCCTTTCCATAGTTTAGGTTGGGTAATTAATTTTCATGGCTTGATTTGTTGTGTAGGCTGCTGCCCATGGCAGGGGGATGCCACCTGGCAGTCAGAGTGTGCCACCCTGCTGGCATCCCACTCCTGCTAGCTAATGCAGAGATAAATATGTAAAAGCAACGTAATCAAGAATTCTTTCATGAGGAAGACACCATGTTTCAGCAGCCTGATTTCATGCTCAGCTGGCAGGGATTGTAGTGAAACCCAGAGGGCAATCACAGGAGTTACAGAAATGCCATTTGAAGGAAAAATCTTTTCTCTTTCCCAAGTACAGACTAGATAGGGCAAAAAGGAAGGGAACTTCAGCAAAAACAAATGCCTATTGAAGGTAAAAATCTCACTCTGTATAGTGAGAAGAAGCTCATAGAGAAGTTATTAAATAGCTTTTCAAAATGTAAATGCTTGCAGAAATTGCTCCTGAAGTTAAAAAGGGTGAAGTTTACAAACACAAGAATGTTGGTCCAAAAGAAAGTAGCAAAATCCCAGTGACTTTCCCTGCAGGGGGTGTGCTGTGCACTAATTGAAGCTCAAGAATTCTAGAGGGACCCAGATTCAAATCCAGAATGGAACAACCAGCTGGTTTGTAAACTCATGCTCTGTAACTCCAGTAGCTCACACTTTGGCTTTGAGGGAATTTAGGACTTTCTATTCAATAAAAAAATTGGTGACCATCCTGAGAAACCTTTGATTGTCTGATTTACAACTCTCTTTTATGGAACACAGCACTGAGTACAGTGACTTCTTCTGCTCCAGTGCTATCAAATCACTGAGAAATGCAAATAAAATTAAGTACTTTGATCCACTTCTGATTAAATTATATTTTGCCCCAACATAATTGTGGCTACTGCAATATTCTGCCAGCAGTCTGGATGCTGGGAGTCCTTTATCTGGATGAAAATATGTCTTTCCACTCAGAAAATAACAAAATTAATAGTTTGTTAGGAACTTTTAAGACTGAGAAAACAAGCTGGGGCAGAAAAATCCTGTAACCTACTAAGAGCATGAGAGGAAACATTTGCTGACTAAGACAAGAAGCAATCAGAGTTGGATTTTTAAAGTTTGTTAGTCCTAGAAGGCAATCAGCAAACCTTTAATACAAACTGAATGAATAAATATATAAATGAACGTAAATTAACTTCAGAACTGCTATTATTTGTTGGCTTTTGGGAGCTTAAAAATAAATTCACCTCAAATTAAAAGTATTTTTATTTTAATGTCCTGATTGCAGATCTGGCCAGTAACATGGTCTACACCATAGGGCAGATGAAATATGATCTTTGCTTTTATGCTTTTTATCATCTTTGCTTTGTCTGTAATTTCTGAAAGTCTAGCTTTAAAACTTTGAGAAATGTTTGCACCTTCAGAACCGTTGTGCTTTTTACCAGATGATGAATAATTCTGATTTTAATTTTGTTCTGCTATACATTTTCTCTCCTTAGGAATTTAGTGATTACTCCTGCAATCCTTTGTGTTATAATAGATTTTCTTAAAATCCCAAATTGTGATAAATATTTATCATGGACCCTTTAGGGGATTTCTGCTCCCATCTGAAGGGGTTTAGTCTTGCTTCTCTATTTAATTTCTTGTACAGATGCTGTCTCATAGCTCTTATCAGTGGTGTCAGCCTCTTTGAATCATTTTTGGTTCTACTTTATATTTTAAGCTGAAGTGATCAAAATTGTTGGATTGTGACTAATTAATGTAGTGACATAGTCATGTTTTTTCTCTTCAGTAATTTTTAATGCTCTACTTCCCTTTCTGAACAGTTCTGTTTGATTTGAACATATCCAAAGAACAATCCAAAGTGAAATTAAGTTCTGTCTCCCAAGTGAAAATAGTAGCAAAAATATATATCCTGATGCTGATTCTTTTCCACTGGCATTTCTTTGCATTTAGCATTATTTAATTTCATTTGTTATTTTATTACCCTTAGTATTGTGAAGTCCTTCAGCAGCTTTTCACATAACGGTTTTCTTTCATTATCCAGAATAGTTCTGTGTAATCAGATTTTTAGGTAAAAACCAAAATTTTACCTCAGCATTCTTTTGTTCTTCTGGATTGCCTATGTTGAATAACTTGTCTTAACATAAATACTTCTCTAATTCCCTTGGTACCATTCCTATTATGGCAACAAGTCTTTCTTCTTACCCATTATATCCAATAATCTTTTAAACTGTCAATAGTCCTTAAGAGAAGCCTCTCCTTTATCCATTGCCATGGCTGTTCTCTGCTGAGCCTTTGGAAATGGATCATGTGAAAAAAATATTAAAAAATCCTCTGGATCTGCCTGGCCCTGCAGTTCCTTAACAAATGGATCCATAAGGTTGGATTCCCTCTATGCAAATTTATTGGATTTATCAGTTTGCTTAAAATTTTTGTCCTTTATTTAGATTTCTGCAAATTTACTTAGTATAGGGGCCAGAATTTCTCTTTTGTGCTCCTGAAATCCCATTTTAAACACAGATGTTGCACTTACCACCCTCTGCTCAGTTGTTGAAGATTATCCAATAGGTGACAAATCGTCCTCAGAGTCCAGAAAATTCATATTTAATTACATTAGAACTTTTAGGTGAATAATTTCTTCAATTGTCAACTCGTGATGACTGGTTTTTACTTCCTGAAACCTTTTAATTTTTTTTTATTGACACTTAAAACTGAGGCAGATCCAGAACTCGTAATTTTTAAAGAATTATTTAATTGCTGCATATAGGTAAAACCTTACAAAGGGAAGGCCTTGTAGAACCATGGCTCAGGGCTGCTGCTTTGGATAAGAAGGAAAGAACTGTGGGACAGTGACCCAGCTGAATTAGAGGCAGAAAACCAACTTATGTCACCATTACTTGTTCACATCGTGGTTGGATGAATTATGTTTGTTATGATTTCAAGCTGTGTAACTGATAAAGATCTAACTGCTTAGAAAGGCTGGGTTTTGGCAAGAAAGCAGCTCTCCTTTGTACCTGCCTGGGGACTCTGCATTGCTCTGCATCACTTTGCTTCAGACATTTAATGAATGTCCCAAACCTTCACAGTAGGCACTGGTGGAAGGACTCTTTTAGCTTTTGTGCTGTGCTCTGAATTTCCTTGAGCTCTCTTTTCTTCTCTGTCAGCCCTACCAACTCTGGCATGGCTTTAAGGCTCCTTCCAACCCAAAACACTCTAGGATTCTGATTCTCTGGTTGGTTATAGGATCTGTTCCAGCTTATGGCTGCTGAGACATAGTCACTTCTTTTTATCCTGCTTGCAGATGTTCTATAGGGACTGGAAAGCATTCATATGATAATTAAGTTGAGATTGTTGGAATATGAATAAAGAAGTTTGTAAATACCAATTATATGCATTTATTGAGTTGAACAAATGTTTCTAAATGCTGTGTTTGAGAAAGGAAGTTCAGTTACAAACCAGGTCTTAAAAACCTCTGCCATAGGACTTCATAAGTAAAAGAGAAAGAAATCATTCATACATTGCATCCACACAATCTCCTTTTCTTAGAGCTTTCTGTATCCCAGAAATCATATTTAGCGTGCCTCTATTGCAGAGATACAGCTCTTTTTGGCTGGAATAAGCTTTCATGCATCAGAGCAGCAACAAAACTAAAATTTGATTTCTCCAGATACATTTTTTATGATATGTCGAGCACTGCTGAAAACTTTGGAGATGCTTCATGTGAAAAGGTGAACTGTAGCATCAAAATATTCCGAGCTTTCAAGCTGAACCTCGCAGTCCTTTGTTCAGTGCTCACTTCAGAGCTGCACATCTGTGCACGTTGTCACTCTGAGCAGCACAACACGCAGCTGCTAGGACTTGGGGAAATGGAAGTGCCCAAGCTGCCAAACTGATCTTTCCTCCACAGGGAAGGGTCTCCATCACTCACTCATCACTTTGTCTCTCCCAGCTTTTCATGTGGTTCCAAATCCATTTGTATTCATGCAAGAGGAGGAGTCAGGAAATGGAAGGCGCTGTCAGATTTGTGCGCAGTCCCCCTTGGTCCTTTTGATGTCCTGGTGTGATTCATTGAAGTTCTTCATCTCAAAACAAGTAGCTGTTGTCTTCTGCAGGTGGATTTTTCAGGTTCTTAGAACTGATCCATAGGTCTGACAAGTATGGGAATTTCTTGGAGAAATGCTGTGAAGGAAAACTTATGAAAAAAAATACTTGTGCAACAAATTTTATGCATTTAGAACAGGCATCTAAAAAGTTAATATAAAAGAATTCCTGACATCTAGAAATAATTAAGGATATCATACCAAGCACTTTCTTATTCAGGCAGTTCCAATGTGAGATATTTTAATTTTGAACTCTTATTATCACATATGTATAAATGCCAATGCCTCAAATGAAGCCAAAGCATTCACAGACCCTTTTCTTTACAGGGATTCCCATACTGGGATCCCAAATCTTCTGAGTATTTCAGGAGTCATTGTGCTTCACTGCCAACTGGAAACTGAGTTGGAAGATTATAATTAGTACTGAATAAGTAGTTAAGGCATCTACACAGTGAAGATGAACGCTTGATCCAGCAGCCAATTTTGTGTTCTAGACCAGATCTTTTATTTATGAAAAAGAAACCTTAAAAAACAAAACAAAACCCTCAAAACAAAACAAACATAAGCAAAAAAACAAACAACCCAACTCAAAATCTGTGCAGTTGGCACTGCAGTTTTCTGATCAGCTGATGAAAAAAGGAGCACAAAAAGTACACAAATTCCAGATTATGTTTCATTTGCTTGGATTAGAGTTTTACTGTCAGGTCACAAAGTTGAAGAGAAGTTTAAAAATTATCTTTTGGATGAATCAGAAGCGAGTTGGATTAATTGTCTTTATCTTTTAGTTTTTCAAGAAATATGCAGACATAGATGATTATTAACAAAGAGAAATTTGATTGTTATCAAAAAGGTGGTTATTACTGAAGAGAATACTGAGTTTCTGTGAAAAACAAGGAAATCTGTATAACTTCTTTTACATCAATCTGATTATATCAGACTGCTAATAGCATCTAATATAAGAAAAAGCTGGTTTTTATTTCCCTGTGGTTATGAATGCTTTAAATGCTGACATTTTTAGGATACTTTTTGCTTCAAAAGTAGCTGGCAGAAAATCTATTTCAAGAATTTGGAAGTGAGCACATAGATCTCTAGTGGGGAAAAACCCAGCAACTTATAAGACATTGCAAAAGTTTAATTTCTGAGCCAGTATATATAAAATCCCAAATTGTTTGAGTTTTACTCTTTATTTTTTTTCCCTCCCTCTTTCCTCCATTACAAGATTTTTAAAGGACCTTTTTATGCTCTAAGCATATGTGGTCAGACTCATGTTTGGCCACATATGTTTAGATCATAAAATAAATCCTTTAAAAATCTAAACTTACTGCAGTCTGTCATTCCAGCGTGCCTGGCATCTTCAAATCTCTTGCAGAAAGAAGGTGACATTAATCTGCCAGTCCTCCTTCACAAGTTTGTGACTTTTTCGAGGGCCTGAGGCAAACACATGTGCCCAGTCACTAAAGGATTTGCTAATGCTCCTGCAGTGCAGCGAGTCTCTACCCCAGCAGCTGTTGTTTAGTGATAGATCACTGAAGCAAAAAATTATGCTGGTATAAAAAATAGATCTTGAACCACAGCTCTCATTCTTATGCCTTTGTTGTGCATTAGTGGCAAACCTCTGGGATTCATTTAGCTGTAATCATTCGTTACTGAGGGGCAGAGTGTCTTTCAGACGCTGGTGATGGAGTCACCTTTGAAACAAGTGCAAATGAGTCCAAATCATTCAGCAATCCATCCTCCCCAGCTTCCTTTTTACAACTGGCACATCCTTCAAGAGCCTGTTCAGCTCTTGTATAACACAAACAGCAATATAAAGAAAGACATTTTACTTTTTTATCCTATATTTCTGAGACAGTTTAATTAGTTTACCGTCTGGATTTGTACTCCTTTATTGAACAGTGACAGCTATACCAAGCAAACACCAGGAGGCAAATGCTGCTTCTGTTTACTCTGAGGGTGAAGAAGACCTGTGGGGTGTCCGATCAAAGCTCAGTGGAACCAAGAATAGAGGTCAATGATTTGGGATGAATAGCAGAAGTATCACTGGAGGACTCTCAGAGCTGTTTTGGGGGGGTTGTTATTTCAGCTGCCTTTTCATGCCCATTGCTTTCCAAAATCAAGGGGGAAAATGTAAGTTTGAACATAGAATCTAGTTTTCAGTTCAGAGATAAGATGAGAAAGCTTGTAAGAGAGCTGTGAGAGCACTTGAGGCACTACCTGTCCCAAGTACCTGATCAGAGTGGGAATTGAATGCACAGGTTTTGAAGTTTTCATGCTGAATAAAAACATTTCCACTTGTGTATAAATAATTACACCATCCCCAAAAAGTTGTTGGTTTTGGTTTTAGGTTTTTGTTCTGTTTTGTTTTCAGAAAACTATTTGACTCACTCTGAATAATACAGATAATGTCTATGGTTTGGGAATGATGGCTAATATATGGATCCTTGCAATTGCCAATCTCATACTATTGTTGCTGATTTAAAAAAACAAAACCAAAGCTAAAGCCAGGATAAACTGCAGATTAAAAACAGATTCAAGGAGAGCTTCTGAAATTTTCAGTTTTAACCCCTTCATCTCCTATTTTTTTCCTTTTTGGTCATTAATTCTGAGCTTTTTCTCTGAAGTCCAAAGTGTTCTCACTGTGCACTTGCTTAAAAATACCCTGGGAAGGAAGTTTCCATGTCTGAATTAATCTGAGGGCTGAGCAGAATCACAGCTTTTCCCCTCTGATTTTATTGTGAGGGCTTGATCCTGCCTCACTTTGTGATCAGTTCTCTAAAGAATGTTTAAGAGTGAACAAGTTTTCCTGTTAAATTAAAAGAGCAAAAAAGAAAAGGTAAGAATGTTTTCATTTAGCAGCTGAATAATTAAAACAGACCCAGGAAACTTTTTACTTCTTTTTTTCCACCTGAAGTAAATCATGTTCCCACAAAGCAGGTTCCAGTGACTATTCCAAGGCAGGAATTCTCAATTCCTGCACCTTGCATGGCAAGGAGCTGGCTGCTTCAGTCATACAGGAATTTCTGGTTCCATTTTTGCTACTTGGATTGTTTTTCCCAGTAATAGTGTGAAATGAAATACAGTCAGTAAGTGGGAAAGCATCTTCTATATTCTCACTTAGCTAACATTTAACTTAACCAAATGGAGCTTAACAATTATACCTCTGTCACTCTCCCTCAAATATATGTATATAAATAATTGTTATATATATAGTACCTTCCTCAAGCTTAAATATATCAGCACTTTGCATAATTATGATAATAGACAACTCACATTTAGTCTATCATTTAACACAAAATAACCCAGCAAAATTTGTGAACACTGAGTTATATTTATTGTCAATAATTCCCACAGAACTGATGCATTTGAAAAGCCAGAGCTGCTTGGTTATGTCTACCAAAATCCAAACCAACTTTTTCTGTGATTTGAAGGATCAGTGAAAGGCAGGTGCATGTCCTGCACCATGGAAATGTTAATCCAGTGTCATTCCAAGCACTGATGGAGATTATTTATGTGAACGAGCTGGGATTGGCTGGGCTAGAGATGATTTTCTTTGCAGTGGCTGGGACAAGCTGTATTTTGGATTTCTCCTGGACACAGGGATGATAACCCAGGGATGTTTTTGGTTTGCTGAGCAGGGTTTACACAGAGCCCAGGCATTTCCAGCTCCTCAGCCAGCCCCACCAGCAAGGAGGCTGAGGGGTCCCAGGAGCTGGGAGGGGACACAGCCTGGAGAGCTGGCCCCAGGTGACACAAGGGATGTTCTGCTCCATGGGATGTCAGGCCTGGAGAGCTGGCCCCAGGTGAC
>NC_031780.1:17074487-17162972 GCF_001522545.3 Parus major | reverse complement strand
CAAGGGATGTTCTGCTCCATGGGATGTCAGGCCTGGAGAGCTGGCCCCAGGTGACACAAGGGATGTTCTGCTCCATGGGATGTCAGGCTCAAGGTTCCAAACTGGGACAGGAGGAGGAAGGGGGTGACATTTGGAGTGATGATGTTTGTCCTTCTGAGTGATGGAGTCCAGTTCTCCTGGAGATGGTGAATGCCTGCCAGCCCATGGGAAGGGTGGAATGAATTCCTCCTTTTGGTTTGCTTTCCTGTGGGAATTTTGCTTTACCAATAAAACTCCCTTTATCTCAGCTCACAAGATTTAGAACCATGGAACTATAGAATGCTTAGGGAATGAAAGGGATGTTAAAGCCCATCCACTGTCCCAGGCTGCTCCAAGCCCTGTCCAACCTGGCCTTGGGCACTGCCAGGGATGGAGGTTTTCCCACTTTTACATTTCAATTCTCTCCCCCATGTTGGTGTGGGGGGAGTGAATGACTCTGTGGGGCTTGGTTCCCATCTGGGGTTAAACCATGACACTAAATCATGAGATTGTAACCCATTTTTCTCTCCCTACAGATCTCTTAAATTCAGTCCTGGGCAGTTTATATCAGTTGGTTATTGTGAAAACCACAAACTTACCAAGGCAATAGTTTAAAATTATTTTTTTTCCCTTTTAGATGTATAGTAACAGATCTTTAATGAGTTGCTAGTGGTTTTAACTTAAGGGTTTAGCACTGCATTTATGAAGCTGCCTCCTTTTTAAACATGACTGATAATGAACCAGACAAGGTAGGAAACAACAAATAATTTGAACATGTAGTGGAATCAAGCTTTGGTATTTGACTGTATGATTCCTCCAAGGAAGAAACACATTTCTCATCTCTTAAAAATATTACAGAGAGAGAAAATTTCATTCAAGAACATGAAAAGAGACTGAGAATAATTTTAATGCTTTATATGAAACTTACTAGTATTCATCATGTAGTACTGAAAAGATTGCTAATAATCAAATTACAGACAAATACACACCAGCAGCAGTAATTTACTGTATGAATAAAGATAATCTTCTAACTCCTGTTAGAAGTTTTTTGTCCCTGGGCCAAATTAAATAATGGCTTACAGAATTCTGACTTCTCCTGTAGTATAGCAGCATAATCTTTCAGCTGACTCTCAGTTTGCAGAGAATTTTTGTTTTACTAGGAAACACTGAGCCTTGGAAAAAGGTGTGACCTGGCTCCTCCCTCCAATTTCTCTCTTGTATCATGGGACAAAATGTTCTCTTAAAAATTCTCTTTCTAAACTTAGAGGAGTGGGGAAAAAATCTCAAACTTATTCCAGGTACTTTCCATCTGCTTAAAAGCAGTGAAAGAAGGAGAGAAAACATTTGTGTATTTCAGTGTTTTACCTTGTTAGTCTGAAACACCAAGAATAACACATTTTCCATTGCACTGAGGATATTTTTCCTGTGTTTGAGCAAACTTTGCCTCAGCTGCCTGTTGGGAAGTGCATGTCCCATTTACTCTTTGAGTTTCTACTTCAGAAGGAAGTGAATACACTTCCTGCTGTTTGCAGGAGCAGGGCTGAGGTAAGGAAATATTTGTTAGTTTGGGGTCTGCTGTAATTGTTTGCTAGGTCTGCTTTCATTTGGAATAGTCAAAGATCTTAAAAACTTGTTGTCAGGAGAGGCTGAATGAATCTTCAGGAGTATCTGTACAAATTAAAAATGTTAAGTTATGTGAGGGGGAAGGATCTTGAGGCTACAGATCTGTGTGGAAACAGCAATTGGGGAGTTCTGGTATCAGATTGGTTCAGTGGCTGTGCAAAAGTCAAACAATGGGGAGAACTGTTCCATTCCAGCCCTGGAGATCAGTGATTTCCAGGAACACTGGTAGAGTAAAAGCACCTTTTATAGCAGACATGCAAACCCCTCAGACATGAAAAACAGTACTTTTGTGTAGCATTAAATATTATATATCTAGAATATTAAAACATCATATTTCACTGAGCATTTATAATAGTCAGCATATGTTCTCTCAGCTTTGTAATTCATAATACTCATCAACATTTTCAAGTGTGCAGAATTCATGGAAATTTTATTTCCTAAAAGTATCAACTGCCATCTATGTCTTGTTGTTGAAATATAAAGAAAAATTGTGAATACAATTCCTTGTTTTGCATGGCTATTTCTTTTATTAGCCCAAGTGAGAAAGCTAATCCATGTTCCATTAATCTTATTTGATTAAGTTTTACTCTTTGCATTAATGCTCAATTATAATAACATTTTGTGTTTCATTTGACTCTTTGCTATCTAGTACAGAATCAAAAAAACACTATTAATAGTGGGTTCAATCAATTTCTAAGTGCATACATTTCCTCTAGGTACTGATCTAATTGCAATCATAGGAGACATTAAAGAAACATGCTCTAAAAATGGGAAAATTGTCTAAGTACAAGTGCTGTGTACAATGAGTAAACATGCATCTGGTTCTTTGAAGTGCTTCTGGAGTGAAACTTTATTAATTCACATAAATAATCAAATACATAATTCAAGCTGCCTCCCAAAATGTGATTTATACCTGAAAGACAGCAAACACTTGAGGAACCATTTCTGTATTTCAGAGAGCATGGTTCAGTTTTACCCCAGCTCTGCCTTTTTAAGGTGGATTTTATGTGTCAGGACCTCGAGTGCTCTAATGTGACCTCGAACAGCCCCATGGGGGTTCTCACCCACATGGCCCCTGTGGGTTTTGAGGTAAGCTCAGCCTTTAGTTCTCATTTGGGTGGCACCTCACAGGTTCCTTGTGGTGTCTCTGGTGGTGCAGCTGTGGCACATCTGATGTCCCAGTGCTCGCAGGGTGACCCAGTGATTCCTCACCCGCGCGTTTGTACCTGGAGCTGTCTTTGGCCACGTCTGTCCAGGTGGGCTTGGACCTGTGTCACAGCCCTGCTGTCAGCTGTCTGACTGTCCCCAACCCCTTGTGCTTCGTTCTGGACTTTCTGTTTGGGCCCTGGGCCTGTTTCACCCCTTGTCTTATCCGAGATTGCTGCTGGATCCTGCCACCAGCACCGGTCGTGGTGTGTGTGCTCCCATCCAGCACATCTGCTGCTCCCTGGCTCCCTCCCCATCCCTTGGGGACCAGCTGGCCCTGGCTGCTTCCTGACATGGAAAATGTCTGTTCTGGATGGTGTGGTTTGCATCCTGGGAAAACTATTGCATGTTCCCCAAAAGCAATCTCAGCGGAGCAATAACAGAAACAAAAGGCGAGTGCGGAGCACCCAAATTACAGCTCCTGTGAGTGGAATGGCAGGTGAATGCTATTGAATGTCAAGCTAAAACAAAGAGACTTCAACTTCTGAGCTGGAAACTCTGCATTTTGCCCTATCACACAAGAGCTCTGCATTTCAGTTTCAATTCTAGTGCAGGAGGAAAGTAAACCCTGCAATACATCATTTTCTACTGAAAAGAAATACAATCTGAAATAGTTTGGGGTTTTTTTTCCTATCAGCCTTTATCTCTGAATGATGAGCTATATTCAAACCAAGCAACTTGGTAGTGAAGAGGTCTAATTTCTTGCAATTTGAAATCCCTATCTGATTCATATGCCCAGTGCTAATTAAAATTGGGAACATGATACCCTGTCCTTACCGCCTGTCTGAGCTCCAAGTATTACAGGGATGAGAGAAATATTCCAGTAAAAACCAGAACAGCAATTTTTGCTAGAAAAACAAGTAATATTTAGATGAAATAATATTCTTCAGCTCTGGTACATTTTCTAGATCCCAGTAATTATGTATACAGTCTTTAGGGAGTTCCATTAGAAAGGATTGCTCTAGCACTGAAAATAATATTTCATGGGAAATAAAGAAATTCAGGGAGAAGAAATTGTCTTTCAATCTTCCCAGATTTTAGTGATCTAAATAAAATATCCAACAGCATTTCTAGGTAAATATAAAATGAAATTGTCCTAATGTTTACTTTTAAACTGGTAGAAAAGAGCTTTGGTGTTTGACAGGATCTCGTGAATGCAGCTTAAATGGAAATAGCAAATTTTCATAAAAGACTTTTCTTCCTGTGAGCTGTTTTCCATGGTTTTAACCTCAATCAAAGTACCTTGATGTTCACTTTTGAGGTCTATGTAGTAGCTGTTGAATGTATTATTCTCCTAAATGATACCTGGGTTTGTGCTGAAGTTATCAAATGTATTATTAGGCATTTAGGCATGTCTTTGCAGTTTTGCTCTTTTAAGCTTGCTCAGGGCAAAATATTTTTCCAAGACAGGAGTGAACTGCAGCTTCTAGTCTGGGATGAGATCCATGTGTGGTACTGAGAGGTGTTCATGTGTTGCTCTGCAAAGTAAATGCTGAGGAGGCAAAGTGTCAGTGTTGAAGTCACAGTTCACTCAAACACAGGGCAGAAAGGAAAAGAGGTCCAAATTCACAGAATCACAGAATTGTTGGGGTTGGAAGGGACTTTTGGAGATCATCCAGTTCAACCTCCTTGCCAGGGCAGGGTCACCTGGAGCAGGTGACACAGGAACGTTCCCAGGTGGGTTTGGAATGTGTCCAGAGAGGAGAGCAGAGCTGCTCCAGAGCTCTGCCACCCTCAGGGTAAAGTTCTTCCTCAGGCTGATGTGGAACTCGTTGTGTTTTTGTGTCCATTACTCCCTGTCCTGTCCCTGGGCACCACTGGAAAGAGTCTGGCACCATCCTCTGACACCTCTGGAGGTACTGGTGAGGATTAATGACATCCCCCCCAGGCTTCTCTCCTCCAGACTGACCAGCCCCAGCTCTCACAGCCTCTCCTCATCAGAGAGATGCTCCAGACCCCAAATCATCCTTGTGGCCCCTGCTGGACCCTCTCCTTGTTTTCTGGAACTGTTGTGCTGGGCTCAGCACTGCAGAGGTGCCTCAATGGGCTGGGCAGAGGGGCAGGATCCCCTCCCTGACCTGCTGGAAATGCTCTTCCTGATGTCCCCCAGGACAGGATTGGGTCCCCCAGGATTGGCTCTCCTGGCTGCAAGGACCACGAGTCAATTTGTGACCCAGCAGGACCCCAGGTCCTCCTGCAGAGAGCTGGTGAGCCCAGCCTGGGCTGCTGCTCGGGCAGATCCTCGCAGGCTCCCTGGTGTCCCTGGGCAGGATCTCTGCTTCAGCCACAGCAAGGGCTGCCTCTGACTGTGGGGTTTGTGGCTCTGAGCTGCCATTTCCTTCTTTCAGAACTCCTGCTCAGGAGAATTGATGGCGAAGACGTGGATAATTCAGTCCTCACACGTAACACGGTTTAATCCCACAAGCACTCACATGAAAGCTGAGGGCTCTGGGTTCCAGTTGTGTGAATTTATCAGAGCAGGGTGCCCTTGGGCAAAGTTTGACTAAGCAACTCTTTCCAACATATGACATGGCTGACCTTGAAATTCCTGTCAGTCTTTATCTACGTGGAACAACTGCTCATTGTGGGAGCAATATATATGACAGAGGCCTGGAAATAATTTTAAATCTTAAAATATTATTCCTCAATTGATATACCTTTATTTATTTTTTTTTTTCCCCAAAACAAAGCTCTGTAAACCTTTGGTTACTCGGTGTATTTATCCACTATCAGTTGTACCAAAATTATGAGGTTTAAACAGAGCAGTTCTTCATTGTAGTTGTCAGTATTTTGTATAAAATCTGAGAAGGAGTAGTCAGCAATAGGATAAAACAAGCCTCTGGTATCAGAACTGTATTGGTGTTCATGGTGTTGCTGCTGTTGACTGAATGCTGGGAAGTGTTTAGCAGACCAGTAATAACCATTTGATATCTTCAGAATCATAGTGTAGAATTAAACTAAAATTAAAATAGTTTCAAATAGTTTTAAAGACCATTTTATATAATACTGCATTACTTGTTGTGTGTGACTAGAATATATGAATGTAGGAGTTCTGCATTTTCTTATTCCTTTAAAAAGATAGTACTATTACGAAAAAAACCCAAAAAACCACACTTACTATACATTTGAACATATATCTAACTCTCTACTAGCTAAGAACAAGCTTACAGAAACCCACACAAAATATTCTGAAATGACCTTTCTGAATAATTGAAGATGGCTTTGCATTTTTACCAGCATCTCTATAAACTCAGCATGGCACCAAAGGCAGTTCACCACAACCTCAGCCATGGAGTAGCATTTACAAACATATTTAGAGAGCTTTACTGTAAGTAATGAAATTATTAGAGAGCAACCAGGACAAATAGATCTGAATGTTAAAATGTGCTTTATGAGCTCAATAATTCTCATGGTAAACATATTTTTATCTGAAGCCCTGGTGGCTAAGAGCAAGACTTTGTGTAATTGTGAAGTGGGTGGGTGATGAAATTGCTGTTTTTCTGTTTTCTTCCTGCATGAGATTGTAGCCTACATACAGGAAAACTGATGCTGTATTCCTTGGAAATGTTTTAATTGTGGCTATTTCCCTTTTTTAATAGAATCATAGATGCCTTGTCTTCACCCACTGAACTTCTGCATTTTCCTCAACTGTTGTTCCTATTAATATTGAAAAACATTTTCATTGTTTGAACCTGATCTAGTAGAGGAAGAGCAAACTCTCAGAACTGGAAATATGTGACTCAATGGAAAACATCCATTTTTATGAGTTACTTGGGGGCTGAGGCAGCTCTAAGGCAAAACTACTACAAGATTTTAATTTGTCAGCCAGCACTTCTGATTTTTTCATTTAATTTCTTTATTGTTCTCACACTCATCCTCAAAAAAAAAAAACCACCAAGCCAGATACACTTCTAAATTTAGTTTTGCTGTTATCAGAGGAGAAATAACTACAAAATCTGCCCTTCCACCTCTTCAGCTGGAAATGAGGTAGTCACCTTTCCTCTTGGAAGAGAACCTAAGTTTTAAGTGTGAAGAAGCATTTGTGATGTTGAAAACTGTTAGTTAATCACAGCCCTTTTTGGGAACAGGACTAAACATAATGAGAATATCACTAGGGGTCAAGCTAAAAAAGGAATGTTAAAAATCAGTGCCAACAGCTGAACTGTTACAGGGCTAGAGCAATTAGCATCTAAGTTGTCTCCAAGTACTCCTAAGTGCCTAATTTGGAATACCACCACACTCCTTGTGGTTTAAACTCTATTATATTCACATATAATCCCCATTTTTTCAGCACTCAGATGCCCAAGCTCCTGAAGTTTTATATTCATCAACACAGGATGAGCTGCTTGGAAATCCCTGTGCTGTGTGAATGTGGAGACTGGATTGAAATGAGCTCTGCATTTCTGGATATCTGGTATCCCTCTGGGAGTGGATATTTATATAGATGCTGGTTCTGACATTTTCCACCCAATCTTTATCATCACTCTGTGATGCAGGAGTGTTCTCCTTCTCATGGAAGTGTCAGCAGTGTTTAGCTCCTGAATGTGGAGAAATAATTATTGCCTTAGACAATTAACAAAATAATTGAGATACTTTCCTTGCTGCCAGTGCAATGACACAGGACTGGAAAACAGGAGGTATTGTGCCCAAGATTCCTTTTCAAGCACCTGATTATCCTGCCTCTATCTTGTTTAAAGTCAGCAAATATGTTTCCCCCTCTTGTTTTTTCATTCTTCTCCCACATCACTGATGCAACATTCTCTCAGTTAACACTCTCTGAGGGCAGGAAATGCTTGGAGCACACAAATAAATCTTCAAGAGTTGTGTTGGCTTTGTATTAGGAGTGGGCTGTGTAAAGGAGTGTCAGGAGAAGGTTATTTAAAACAACCACTGTCCTTGGTTTCTTCAAAGGTCAGTATTTAAACAGTCCAAGTGGAATTTCTAAATTATATTCAAAATCTCAGATTATTTAAATGTCTAGGCAACTGCTTTTTGTTTTTCGATTCTGGTTCTTACATCACAGCAAAGCTGGCCCAGTACAGACCACATGCAGATGTGGGAGGCTGTGCTTTACTCAGGGAGGGTAAACTGTTTCCAAAATAGAGAAAAAAAGAATTCTTTCAAGTTTCATCTCTTTTTATATTCATTGAGAAATCATATCAATTCAAGGTATCGTTGATTTCTGATTCATACTGCAATAATTTAATTTTTACTTTTATATTTCGTATCAGTGGAAGAAAAAGAAATGCCATTTACATTTATGACGTCAGGTGAAATACTTTTAGTCTGAAAACTTTTCTACTTTAAATTTAGTTTGAATTTGAGAGTGAAAAATTCTTTTTACTATTGTTACACTGCAAAGCAGGCAATACCTTTCTGATTAAGCCCTTTGAAATGAGCACATGGAGATGAATCCCTGTGGTTTGTCTCAATGTAAAGTGCTCTTTATTCCATATGGAATGGCTTCCGATAATCATTCCTCTGGAACACAGAAGTCCTTTTGTTCCCCTTTCAAATGTGCTTATCTTTCTTTCTTAGAAAACTGTGAAACAGAAGTGATCAAGAGAGAGTATTGATTCCAGAGAGAGTGATTCCAACCCAAACTAGGGCACCATAAAGGGATAGGAGGATTTATATGCTTGTTTTCATGAGCCATGGGAGTAGATTGTGAGTTTTGTATCATATTGCCAACAGGTGGATGGAGAGAACATTGTTCTAGGAATGGAAGTGGTGGGAGCCAACAGAGTGAAATTTCCTTTGATGGAATGATGCCTTTATGGGATCCAGAGTCTGCTCCAAATATCAACAGCACAGGAACCTACTGCATATAACACATTTACATGAATTCAGCCTATAGAATAGAAGGTTGTGGTTCCCTCCTGGTGACCTTTGTCCCCTTGCCAAAGGAGGCACCACTGCAGAAGTGTCTCCTGTTAGTCAAGGGTGTGGCAACAAATCTGTAGGAAAAAGGATCAGTAATTTTCCTTGCTGGGGTATGGCCTTACTTCTGAGTGCTTTCTTTATACCTGTGGCCTTGCAGGGCCTGAAGGAGCTGCAGCAAAGCTGGAGAGAGACAATTGCCAAGGGCTGCAGGGCCAGGAGGCAGGGAATGGCTGCCAGTGGCAGAGGGCAGGGCTGGATGGGATCTTGGGCAGGGATTGTTCCCTGGCAGGGTGGGCAGGCCCTGGCACAGGGTGCCCAGAGCAGCTGGGGCTGCCCCTGGATCCCTGGCAGTGCCCAAGGCCAGCTTGGACATTGGGGCTGGGAGCTCCTGGGACACTGGGAGCTGGCCCTGCCATGGCTGGGGTGGGAATGGAGCTTTGGGATCCCTCCCAACCCAAACCATCCCATGATTCTACAATGTAGAAAGGCTTGGAAACACAAGAACTCTTTTTCAAGGCCTGGGAATAAGTGTTCTGCTGCAACTGGGAAGTGTGAATAAAAATAAAAGGCACTCAAATACTCTGTGCCATTTTTTCTTATCACATGGCCTGGCTGCAGCCTGTATTCCTAAACCTTTCAAGACTGCAAAATCTAAGGCAAGTCCTGCCTTTCTGAAATGATATAAACACCCCTAAATAGTTCTAAAATAATTGTTTTTATAGATCCCATGCACTGTTTCATCCACTTTTAAGGCTCTGCATTATTATGGGTGCTGTGAGGACACATTTTCCTGTGCACTCAGTAGCCAGAATGTGTGAAGTCTTGCAGAATTTCCTTGGTGAGCTCTGCCATCTGCTGTGGATCAAAGGTCAGCAAGTCTCTGAATAGTAAATACCACACAGCAAAATTTCACAGGAAGAAGCTTCAAATTAAATTAGTTTGAAGATTTAATTTCAATACATTAATGAAATAAGCAAAAATATCTCTGTCACAATAGTTCTGAATGCCAACTCTGCTGCCTACAAAGAGTTCTTTATTACCAAGCTTGAAAGAAAATATTATCTCTTAGTTATTCCATTGTTGAAAAGTTAAAAGTTCACACAGTTAGAATGCTCAGGTCAGATTTGTATCATCTTCCTGCCACATTCATGAGTTCAGCAGTAATTCTATAAACAGCTTAATTTTTTTGCTCATAAGCTGGGATTCCAGTTAGAAGATTTAATTACAAAGCCTATTTTGGGCTCTTTTTTTAATACTGTGCTGTGGTGGCAGCACACTAATGTGATGTTTTGTGATTCAACATGTGCAAAATAAAGTGTGTCTAGTATGTAGCACACTAATCACAAGAAATTGGGAAAAATACATAATTCTTTTATACATTGTTTCAGAGAAAAATAGTGCTGCACTGCAAAAATGTGGAAAAGCAGGATGCAGACTTGTTTGATGCAGTTTATACGTGTATACTCTTCACCTTTCTAAACAGGAAATTCAGATTTTCAGGAATGTGATTTCTCTGTTTTGAATTGTATTCTTTCTAAAGGAAAGCAGACTGTCAGTGCATGTAGCTGTATATTGGTTTTTAGGTTTTGGTTGAGAAGACAAACTAAGAACATAAAAGGCATAACTTGATATTATGATAAAGAAAAGTGAATTCTGCATCCTATGCAAAACAAACCAGGAGTGTCTGTCAGTATTGTGCCTCCTGTGTTGAAATCTCATCACTAAGCAAAGATATCAATTGGAGAAACATTTTCAAAGTGTGTTCTAATTAACCAGGCTTTACTTCAACTGATATTAGTGAGCATCCTGGTACTACCCAGGAAAACTGGAGACTCTTGGCTCCAATTCTTCCCATGCTCGTCTGGAGGATGGAAAGACATTTCTTGGTCTGACTGAAAGCACAGCTGCAGTTTCATTGGGATATCTATAAATTTTGTCTTTTTTTTTTACAAAACTGGTTTTCCTGGTTCAGGAGGAGATTGAGGCAAACACATTTTGTTTCTTTGTAGAGTTTCCCACAATTCCTAATGAATACAATGTACAGGTTAAGTCCATCTATGGCAAGGGTGTGTCAGACCCAGGGACTGAATTTCATAAATGGAGTTGTAATTAAGTGAGTTGCTATTTTTAAACTCTATTATGTAAGTGTGGTTTTGTGGTTTGCCATTTAAAAATCTTTGTCCTGTGTATAAAAGGATCATTTTTCTTCCTCTGTCAAAATATTATTGTAAGGATTATATGTCATTGACTATTCTGATCATGAGAACTTCTTTCTGTATTTTCCTGCTTCAGAAATCAATCAAATAACAGTACTATGACAAGTGTCAAAGACAGCTTTCTTTTCAAAATTATGACAAAAAAAAAAAAATAAAAAAAAAAATTTCACAGTTTAATGGAGAAAAATGAACCCCTGCCCTCCCCCAGTCAGGATCTGATTTTAGTGTCACCTGCTGGGGCGTGGAGGTGGCACCAGATGATCCACTGCTGTCCCTTCCAGCCTGACCCATTCTGGGATGCTCTGATTCCTCTGTGATCCCATTGATGCAATTTTTTCTCCTGTTTTTTGTGTTCTGCTGCTGCTCCAGGCACGTGCAATGATTCTTGTCCCACTCAACCTCTTGAATTAATTTAATAAAGTTGTGAGCAGTGTGTTTCTCATCGGACAAATTTGGGTCAATAGCTGCTGTGGTGCAAGAAATAATTAGAGAATGCTGCAAAATGTTAATTTCTATTAAAAGTTGTTTTAAAGAGGCTGCATTTCTTTTCACATTAAGTAGGATTTTCCTTAATTTAAGTCAATATGTCTGTCCTCTCATATTTGATCTCTGCAATAACTATACTGATTTCCCTTAGATTTTTCTGTTCCACCTTTTGAACTCTTCTTTTTCACTAAATGAGTTCTTTTAGTTAATTTCTCCACATAGTCTTGCTGTCTTTGTGAATTTATGTCCAGGCAGCAAGAAATTTCCAGATATCAGACTCCTTTTTACCATTTTCTCTGTCCTTCTTTAAGAAAATGTATCACTCAACTTTAGTAGTGATTCATGTTGGTTTTTTAATTTTCAAATTTATCAGAGTGAATCTGTGTCTTTATCTACACTATTCTTCTCATTGAGGTAATAGTGCCATTTGCAAAATAAATTTAATTTGAAAGGGGAAAAAACCCCACCCAGTTTTAAAACAAATACTTTCAAAATTTTATCTCTATGGATTTTCAACAAATGCAGCTTAGGGGTTTTCTGTTTTTCCTTTCAGAATTTATCTCTGTTTCATCTCTCCAACTTTGTGTAGTCCACTTCTGACTAAGCAGGTAAAGGCAGATGATGTTCTTGCAATTCCTAACACAATGGGCCTGGTGCTCAAACATAAAATAAATTTTAAATGTTTTTTGTTTCAATATTGGATCTCAGATTTTCATGAATACTTGTTAAAAAAACCCAAACCAAACAGCAAAGTAAATATTTTCACAGCTACAGAGCATTGGATATTCACTGCAAAATGTGCAGAAATTATTTATGGAAGCAAAAGTTTTCATTATTTATGTTCATTTGTTGTGTGAATGAAAGAGTTCACAGAAGAAAACAGAGCTGGAAAAGCCATTTCTAGAGTCTGTTGTGGGAAAATATCATTTTAGTGCTCTTAATTTATATCATTTAGCTCAGACACTGCATTCTGATACCTGGAGGGGAAGGAAATGTAAGAGCCACGTTCAAAATGAGTGTTGGGAAAATTTCATATGTTCTGTTTGAGAGATTCACCACTTCTGGCTTTTGTGATTCCTCTTAAATTACTGTACATGCATTTCAAGCACAGATTGCTTTCTCTGATCCTGGATATCTTTGCTTGTAATTAAAATCAGTTCAACAATGCGTGTAAAACGAATGTTGCACCAACAATGCAATGTTGTCTCCTTAATTCTTTTATTGCTTCACTCGTAGACATTTCTTTTTCCCACTAAAATGGTTTTATTCAGTGCTTCCTCAACCCTTTTTAACTGAAATCATCAGCTATTATTCTCAACGAGAAAATAGTACTTTAAAACAAACTTTTATGGGGAAGAACAGAGAAAAATAAGTGAATAAGATGTGACAGTAGAAGCAATACAGGAATAGCCAGCCTGATTTAACTCCTCCTTCGAGCAGCAGCAGAAGAACTGAGAAGATTAAGAACCACTTCTAGAAAAGGGATGAGTTTGGATTCAGAGCAGAGAAATGTGTGATAACCCCCACCTCTCTCTTGGATTGGAATCATGTAGAGATTACATGAAATTCCTTGTGGTTTAAACACTATTGCAGAGTGGCTGTGCTCGTTTTACCCACACTGCAGAGGTGAGTGCAAAAAAGCAGTGCCCAACTTTAGGAGCAGAATTAGGAACAGGTAGAAACAGCAGAGCTGCTAAAAAATACCAGATGCCATGAACCTGAGTTATTTTTCATTCAACTGTTTCTAGAATTTGTCTAATATGTGTTAATACACACATATAATATACACACATGTATATTTAATTGGTTATTTTCAGAAATTAATACAAGATTTAATCAAAATCCTTGCTTTCTTCTCATTGCTACCTGAAAGAACTTCTGGCCTTCAAAAACACATGCAATATCACAGCAATTAGGGGAAAATTGAAGTTCAGTGGTCAACATGGTGGAAGAGGATGATTTGATTTTGATAACTAAATAAGTGCAAAATAAATATAGAACTTGGGAACAAGAATCCAAACTAATAAAAGTTTGAAAAGACAGGAGGAAAGGAATGGAAATTAATGTAAAAGGGAAGAATGAGTAGCTGGGTTTATACTGTCTCTTTTTGTCTTCTTTCTGTTCTTTTAATACCATTAATTTAACTCATTTTAGTATATGTATATTTTTATGGAATTATAGGTCAAGGTCAATGAGCAGGTCTGAGTGGATGTCTCTGAATGCTAACTTGGATTTTAATGCTTTGTTAAGCTTGAGAAAGTGCTATAAAAGTTTTTGAGGTTTCCACCTAGGATATGGTAATTCAGTTCTCCCTGCAGTGCTTTCTGAGCCTTGATTACAAAGAATCCAAGTTGAATTTGGTGGCAGAATAAAGAAACACTTTTTGGATAAAACATTTCATGGCTTCTGCCCTTAGGGAGCTCCTCTTGTTTCCCCTGTCTGCCTTTTTAGACTTGGTTTTGGAGCAGGGTTAAACCGTTGGAATTCCAGGTTCCAACTTCAGACATTTCATATTTCTGTTATCAAAAGAGGCTGTGTAGCATCATGAGAGAAATTCCTGTTTCAGCAGTAACTTTCAGTGCTGTTTCAGTAATTGCTGTGTTTCCTGCACAGGTGAGAACAACTCTGGCACTGCAGGATGCAAGAAACTCCCAGGAGCTGTGGTGCCCAAAGCAGAACACAGGTTACACAAACTCTGCAGCCCTGGATTGCTCCTTAAAGAAAACTCCAGGGATAACATTCCTTTTGAGGTTTGAAGGACTTGCAGTGAAAGAGGTAATGAAGGACAGGAGCTGAAGAATGATTCACACAACAGCTCCAGCTGAGTGAAAGGCACAAAGCAGAGGGAAAGAGGAGACAAATCAAAGCTTAACAAGTGAAGCACTTAATGAATTTAAAAAAACCCAAAACATTGGACATCTGAACTATTTGTAAAAGTGCCAGGACAAAAGTGGCTGTTATAGCCACAAAATGGATTATATTTTAATGTTTCTGTTTCTCTTCAGAATATTACACAGGAGCATGATAAGTTATGGGAATGGAGATTGTTTAGTGCTGCTGACATCTGTTCCAAACCAACAATGAATTTCCCTGTGAGAGAGATGAATGAAAGAAATGGAGAGGGACTATGAGACAGAGCATTAGCAATCAGGATCAGGTTACTCACATTGATTTTTACCTACAATTTACTTTGTTATGAAGGGAAGTTTGGAAATTTCTTCCACAGGAGAAATGATTTCATTCACTGTGAAGTCAGTAAAACAAACCATTGATTTCCATATGACAAATATTAAAATAATCTCTAGCAGTGTATTTAGTGTGAAGCTATTCCAACCAATATTACCTAAAGTACTTTAGCAGATACAAGAGCTTCTTCCTAGAAGAAAAGATATGGTGATATTCCTTTAGTTTTAATTAAAATAATCATTAACGTTTTTAAAAATCACATATTCCAGTGCTTGGTATTTACACAATGCTCTTCCTAAATATATGTTTAAAAAACATTAACTAATGGATATTTAAATCCGAGGCAAATGCTGTAAAGTTTCAGATACAGCTGCAGGGATTCCCTTAAAGCAGAGATTCCAAAATACTCACTTCAATTTGACAGTTTTATGTCCTTGGCTGATAGCTGCTTTGACTGGAACCTCAGTGAGTTAATCAGATTCTCCCTCACTGGTGCACATTTGCTTTAATTACACTGTCAGCCCAGCCCTGGCTGGATAATGTACAGATTATATAGATGTGTAGGACCCAATGAGGCGTTGCAGAGCAGCCATTTGGGGTGGAGAGTGACACACAGCAAACCCTGCAGTTTGCAGTCGTGCATTTGTGAGGAAATCAATCTCACATTTCAGTCAGGCACTTGGAGGATTCCCCCTCTTCTCCAGCTTCTGAAATACACAGCAGAGCGATTAAAAATCCCCACAATTTGAACAGGGGTGAGATTTTTCTGACCAAAAAAAGATCTTCAGAGCATTTTGCCTTTCCCTGCTGGCACAGTCCCAGCTGGCAGAGGTTGCCTGCTCATTCTGTCCCCTGGCACAGGAATCTGCTGGGAGCCACACAGAGAAACATCACCTCTTGCCTTGAAAACATCTCAGCATTTCCACAGATCCTGCTGTATTTATTTCTGCAGGAAAATCCTGTATCTGA
Organism: Parus major; assembly: GCF_001522545.3. NCBI lineage: Eukaryota > Metazoa > Chordata > Aves > Passeriformes > Paridae > Parus > Parus major. The sequence continues at coordinate 17,147,385 of NC_031780.1, read as the reverse complement.
GAAGCACCATGAGTGCTATGGTTTGCAGAGATAGCCACGTGAAATACAGAGTTTTCAGAGAACAAATGAATCAGCAGCTGCTTCTAGCAAGGGATTGTTATATTTTTGTTGCTACGCTTCTGCCTTAGGATTGCTATTTACATATATATTAAAACATATATATGTACACTATATAAATATATATTCATATATACACACTCATATGAAATATATTTTAATAAACACTTCAAACATAAAATATGTATAAATATGTGTGATTTTGTGTATATAAAAATATACATAAAAATGTATATTTATATGCATATTATCTACTGGGGTGAACCAGCTGTAGAAAATACAAAATAACTGCTTTTTTTTGGAGTGTCTTTGGGCCTGCATGTTCCACCTTTGAAAGTCTGAGTTCCCTATTTGTGAGCATGATGGAAATGCTGGCTCCCCTGAATCACACCCATGTTTGAAGTTAAAAATTCTACCTCCTGAGTGAGCCTGAGGAGAGTTCACCCAAGTTTGGTAAAACTGTGGGAAGGCTGAGTGTTGGTGGAGTATTGCAGTAGCTACAGGGGGATAATCACTGTACAGCTGGAGGGGATGGTTAGCCTGGTGTGCACCTGAGGGAGAGTTATTCCTGCAAGAACAAAGACAGTTTGAACCTACTTATGTCTTACCCATGGCAGGGAGAGTATGAATATTCGAGCTCAACATTCATAGCCACAATAAAAATTAACAGTACAATAATTACAGCAACCACAGAAGGAAATCAAAGCACAGGGATGGGGTATTTCCAATACCCACAAAGACTCTGCACTCTAAGCCACAGCTTCTTTTTCTTTAGGAATGTGAGCAATTGGATTTCAACCAGCTTGGCAGAGCCTTGGATGTTTCTACCAGCCACAAACATACCCACCACTGCTATGCTACAGAAATGAGCCCTTCACTCTGCTCTTCTGCCATTAAAGGAGCACTTGGGTATGATTTTCTGTTACAATCACACTGCTCAGTCAAGCTCCTGCCTGCAAAATGTCAGTGTTTGCTCTAACTTTCATTTTGCTAATTAATCTTACCCTGGTGAGGAAATTAAGTCAAAGATTCAAGTTAAAATTATGTGACACTTTTATTTGCAGTCTCGTTATCCCACTTGACCATTTTTCTAGAGTTTAAAATGACACTCAGATGGGGTTTTTTTCCCAAAAACCTCAGAATCCAATTTCATCAACATGACAAGCAGAAGTTTTACCCACGAAAAGGAATATTCAACAGCAAGATATCTGCCTCTTGCTAAAAATTCTTCTATGCAAAAGCATCAAATATTTTATAAACCTGTGGGCTTCTGTTATATTAACAACCCTGGATTAAATTGTTGTGCTTTATTTTATTTTTTTTCCTATTACTTTGTTACCTGAATAACAAGATATGTTACTGGTTTTGCTGGTGTGCTTGAATAGGTCAGTCTATTTTTCCACCAAATCATATTTACAAAGGATTTAGCTGTGATAAAACTAAAGAAGCAGCATTCTCTCACCCTGTTTAAAACTTGATTTTTGAGGGAAGGTGGAAACAAAAGCAAGTACTAATTGAATTTTGGCTGATATCACATCTGATTCCAATTTAGGTGATCTTAATTTCAGGAAGGTTTCATACAGAAAAAAAGTGACTGATTGCTGTTTATGCTGTCACATTATTCTCAGGGCTGCATAATGATGAGTCTAACTGTGAATATTCACACTCAGGTATAACAGGTATTAGATGGAATATTGCACTGTTCAGTAGAATTCATGACACTTAAGAAAAACATGATACTTAAGGAATGACTATTTTTCATAAGGACTAACACCTTTTTTCCTGTTACTGTCCATAGAATAAGAACAAAAAGTTTTAAATTGCAAGAGCAGCTTTTAACTAGCTTTTTAATACCAGAATTTTATCATACCTCCTTGGTAGAAGAAAATATTTAATGAGAAGAAAAAGTAGAATTAATTTTCGTTTCTGCTCTTAGCTGTTCTGTACTTTCAGCACTTTACACTGAAAGGACATGTTCATTGAAAAGGAAGCAAGCAGAGAGGAGACCTGGGGAAACAAGGGAAGAGAAATGTTGTTTGGAATATATCATGCCACAGAAGACACAAAACAGACAGAGGTTCAGTGTCCATCAATTGAACAGTTTGTTACTCATACTCTACATTGAACAATTATCTCCACTACTCTCAGCTCTTCAGTACTCTTGGATTTATTTATTCAGAGGGGTAACTTTAACAACAGTTTCCTTCTCCATTTCTTCTCTGGGGAATATCTCTGCTTTGGAACAATTTCTGAGGGCATTAGACAAAGATGTTATCAAAAGAGGCTGTGTAGCATCTTGTGAACATGACAAGTACAAAGATTTCTGCTTTCCTTGCAATCAGGAGCTGCTGTAGGCTGTTAAATACCTGGTGTAAACCAAAGTGTTTATGACCAAGGTGTTGATTGATCAGCTTATAGCAATTGTGTCAGCTGTCCTGCAGCTCCCCTGGCACTAATAAATCAGCCTGGGAGTGGAGATTTATCTGTTACATCATTTTTAATAAAAAGAACAGAAGAGTTTTTTTCCCTTGCAAGTAAAGCAGGTGAAGCCAAGGGAGGGTGAACTATTTATTCTCCAAGAAATGGAGTTTTAGGATATCTGGACTCCTCACATTTTTGTAAAAGTGTCACACCAAGGTGCTTGGGAGTTTTCACCTGCCAACTTACAGATGCAAGGAATTCCACTCGTGTCTTTTCAACTTCCCTTTCTTCTTGGCAGCGTGTCCTCACCATCTGCTAATTATGTTGTCACAGGCCTTGGGATCAATCATTTCTGCTCTGTTCTGCTCATTCCAGTGTCAGAGTGAGACATTGGCTCCATCACCTGGTGGCTGGGACAAATCCTTAAAACTGGGACCAAGGTGAAAGGGTTTGGCTTCCAATCTGCTTTTTTCCTGATACAAACCAGAATTTTCAGATGAGTGGTTTATACACACATCACCTCTGTTAGAATTAATATTGTATACAGGTGTTGGGGGAGAAAAATATTTTTGCAGAACTTTATCTAAAAGTTTTTTGTCCCCAAAAAAAAGCACACCATTTCGAGCCCGTGTTTATTAGACATGAAACAAATGTACTGATGGAAAAACCCCAAGATTTATTGGCCTAACTTGGTCCAAATAATTTCCTATTTGTTCCCTTTATTCAGCTATCAAACTAAAGAGCACTCTTCATTCAGCTCTGGAAACTACTGTGTTTTGACAAAGTCCAAAATTTTCTTTTATTCCTCAGATTGACTAAAGTTTCTTCTTTTGCAACAGCTGGAAGTAATTATGTTTTATCATTTAGCTGGATAAATGGTTATTGTTCAAGCAGTCTCTAAAGGAAGTAAACTTTTAATGGAACAAACTAAAAAACCCAACAATATATGAATATATATTAGGTTTAACTTGTTCCCAGTGTTTGCATAGTCAAGGAAGGAAGTGGGAGAAATTGAGGCTATCTAATTTCCATGATACAATACAGTTTGATGCTCCCTTTCCTTTGAGCTTGGAGAAGATTGATCCTTAATTGCTTCAAATTAAAGTCAGTGTTTGAGGATCTAGGGACATACAAAGAAAGGGAACACAAAGCCCATTTTATCCCACCCCAGCCATGGCAGGGCCAGCTCCCAGTGTCCCAGGAGCTCCCAGCCCCAATGTCCAAGCTGGCCTTGGGCACTGCCAGGGATCCAGGGGCAGCCCCAGCTGCTCTGGGCACCCTGTGCCAGGACCTGCCCACCTGCCAGGGAACAATCCCTGCCCAAGATCCCATCTCAATTTGGTTTGAGGCCGTCACTTCATCCCTTGTCACTCCAGCTCCTGAGGAATTGTCCCTCTCTGCTTTCCCTTCAGACCCTGGAAGGAGCCGTGAGGTGTCCACACAACCTTCTCCTCTCCAGGCTCTCTCCAACTCCAGCAGAAGGCCACTATATGAAGTAGCATAAAAAAGTGAGCAATTTACCTTTTTCTCCTAATGAGATGAATCATGAAGAAAAAGCCAGGTTAATGTTCCAAGGAGCTTAATTAGAATCAGGTGAGAGCCTGAAAAGGCAGCTAAGGTGCTTTCAGGCAGTGCTTATAGGAAAAGTCTTAATTAAGAAGACTGATGGCCTTTTACTTAAGTCTCTTCAAGAATGTAGAGAGTCTTGTTTAACTCCTCCAGATCCAGCAGCAAACCAGATTTGAAATTCTAGCATTTCTCTTGGTAAGTAAAGCAGAACTGCATCTTTGTGGCTGCACTGGGCTGTGCAGCAGTTTCCTTCCTCTGGGGTACTGACAGCAGGGCAGTGTCATTAGGGGCACAGGGGAAAGTACAATTAAATAGGAATTAAATAAAAAGTTTACTGGTAATTGAAGTATTCATAAAATTGCAAATATTTCAGTACAACTGCAGTGCAAACAATTGAATAGTAGATTACAAAAATATTTTATAGCCAAGACTGCTGTGATTTTTTTTTTTATTTGCTCACAGTGCACAAATCTCACACAGAATTAATTTAGTCATCTTAAAATCCATACAAGCTTTAAATTTATCACTTTAGTCAAGGGTTTTTTCCTTCTATATTTTTTTTTTTTTTTACCCTGCAAGAACAATAAGGTATATGAGGTATTTTAGCTGCAGGGTGCATATTTGGAGAAAGTGCTTCCTGCAGAGTTCCTCTGCCTTTCTTGTAAATTAACTGCAGAAACCCCGGTCATGTTACAGTATGACATTTAGTTTTCTAATCTGTTTAATGCCATGGTTTGCACATGATGTGTGCTGATGTGCTTTTATGTTTTTGATACTAAAAAACCACATTAGAGTTGCAGTAGGGATTCTTTCCACAGACAGTATAACTTGTAACAAATTGCATATTTCAGAAGAAATATAACAAAAGGCCTAACCTTTTATCACGTTCATTGTTCTAGAAATACAGCCCATGTATTATCTCTCTGTTTCTTGATATAATTTATGAGCACTATGTTGTAGCAATGCTGCCTCCATATCAGTTATATTCATGCATATTTCAGTGACTTCAGACTGAAAAACCCCAAACTTAGCATTTGGCTGGGCTCAAGAAGTCACCTGAGATATTTTGTAATCAATAATTACGTGCATTTGTGTACCTGTGAGTTTATACACAAACACACACACGCTGCAGCTCTTCCAGGGTGGGAGCATTGTCTTGCATTTCAGCTGTTCTGAGATACAAGTTAATCATCTTTTTGCAATTATTTGTACAAGAGAGTTTGTAAAAGGAAGATAATGACTTGTTGTACTCATTCAAGCCTTTACACTGCTCTTACTCCAGTTTGGTTGAAGCTGCACCAGCTTTGCCTAACCAGTATTTCAGAACTAATGCCAAAGTTATTTTCCCAAAGGAAATAAGGATTTTTCCTGTAAAGATTGTTATCTTCTTTCCCCCTTACTTAGCAGAATTGCAAAATATAAATATAAGTAATGGGAAAGAGTCTGGGGTTAAGAGGGGAGCAAGATAAGAGAAATGAAAGATTTGAAATTATTCAGGACAAAAACTAAAGACTTTTTTTTTTTAATGTGACCTTCACCTTCTCTCTTCCCTCCTTCCCCCCCTGTTTTGGTTTCCATCTATTTCTGTAATCACAGCCTTGGAAATTGTCATCTCTACAACTTTAGTGAGTCTTGTAAGCAGAAGGAAAAAAAATAAATCCAGATGAATGTGCAGGAGGATCCAATCCCAGCAATTTGTAGGGAAAATGAGTTACAACAGTACTGCCATCATCAAATGAATTATTCACTGAAGAATACTCAGCTGGCAGTTCTACTTTTGTGTTCCTACCCAGAACAAAAAGATTTCAGATGGTGATCCCAGTTCCCAAAATCTCCATGCACAACAAACCAGCATCATCTTGACACCTCCTAATTACTCTGCACACCAGTTGCACCTAACTGCCTGTTCATCATCAGTGCATGATGAAGAGCTGAACCTAAATTCTGAGGTTTGTTTGTCTGCTTGGGGCTCTGTAAATTGAAGTGTTCTGTGTGAGGTGGATGGGGTTGTCAGAAAGCTGCAGGAAGCTACAGCTATGGACTGTTCATTTTATATCCCATGTTGAGACTCCTACAGACCAGTGTTGGAAAAATTCAGATTTCTAAGGGAAGAATTCTAAAGAAAAAATGTTTTTTTTTTCCTTAGCTTGCAAGAGTCTATCGTGTCTGAAAGGTTTTGGCATCTGGGGAAGGTGCCTGATGAGTGGAAAATTGCAAACATGCCAGGCAAGGATGGGGATGTGGGAAATCCAGGCGGGGCAGACTGGAAGGATAACCTAGAGAGGAATGCAAAGCCTTGGGACAGCACAGGGAACTGAGCTGCTCCTGCCTGGCTTGGGGCACACCATCCACACAGAGCAGCACAGGCTTCCCTCTCCCAGGCACACCATGGACAGGAGCCATGAGAAAAGGGGGTTCCCATCACTTTTGGGGAACCCTCTGAGTTTTGGGCTCGTGTGAGTAGGAGCAGCCCCCGAGGTGCTGAGGTTTGTGAGGGATGAGGAGAGCAGGAAGGAGCTGTGTCTGTGTAGCTGGGAGCAGGGGATGCAGAGAGGAAGGGAATCTCACTGCAGTGTTCCAGGTCAACAGACACACAGGAGACAGGTTCATTCAGTTATTTTTATTATTATATGAAGTGGTTTGGATTTATTTGTTGCATAAACACTGGGGTTTCTTTGCAGTGTAAGCCATACACTGATATTCTCTTTACAGTATAAATTTAGTATTGAAACCAAAAATCCTTTAGGTTTTCTTAATACTTTGTGTACTGCACATTCTTTCCATCCCTGCCAGTTACTTTCCATGTGCCTGGAGTATTCAAGGTAAAATTCTCTATTGTTTTTGCAAACTACCTTCTCAAGATAAAAATAGTATCTCCTTAATACAAAACTTCCACAGTGCTGGACAATTCCAAGAAAGAATCTTAAATTAGGAGCAGTGGACTAAATTTAGAGGTGTTAGCAAGCAGAAATGGTGGTTTAAGGAAAAGTAAAGCCCTGGGTACGTAGCTGAGGTGCTGAGCCCTGCACAGGTGCTCACCCAGGCACTGCTGGGTTGCAGAGCCCTTTCCCAGGGCCTCTGGCAGCAATCCCAGGTGTCAAGAGCACCTTCACAGCATTTCCTCTGCAAGTTTCTCTACATTCATTTGTCCTGTGCTGTTTCAAAGAAATGCAAAAAAAATGTAGCACTTGGAGAACATTGTTTGGGGAAGGAAAATCTCTGTTCTGATGCTTTATTTCCTGTTATGATAAAAAATTGTGGAAGAGGAATAGACAGTAGGAATAAACAAAATCTGAACTGCTGGGGGGAGGCACTGAGTGTGCAAGCTCTCCCAAAATTCCTGACAGGAAAAACAATTTAAGTCCAGTAGTTCCTAGAGGGATGCACAGACCCCTTCTAATGAGCAGAACTGCAACATTAAGAGCCCTGACATTGAAAGCAAAAAGCATATTGAGGCAGATAACGTTTAACTTGATTATTATTTATTGAGCTAAGTATGCCTGATTATGTAAAACAATGTGGATTAAAGCCAATACTGTGTGAAATGGTCACTTTGCAGATATTTGTTTTCTATATGTAAAGAATTCTGCATAACTTGTCAGTTCCTAAATCGCTACTCAGCAAAACTCTTTACCTCTAAATCAAGATAAATACTAGTCAGCTCTCACTTAACGTAAAAACCCAATTCTGTTTGTGCCTTTTGAAATTTATCCTGGCTGTGTCTTACCTTGGCACTGCCCTTTTCCAAGGGGTTGGCCAAAATGCTGTTTGTGCCAGAGGCACAGCCTTATCCAGACTAATTCTGGCTAACTGAAAGGTCACAGCCACAAAGAAACAGCAAGTGCAATTACTGCCACCGTGGAAGGGTGCAGCAAACACGTCTGAGTGCCCAGCAGAGTCCACTATTGTCTCCTGAACTGGTGTACACAAAGTCCTGATCTTGGGAACAGAATGGAAAGCAATAATTAAGGCCTTTAATTTATCCCTGAAATGTTGAAAGAAGTCTGACAGAGTAAACATCAGTTGTGACAAAAAGAGGGGGAGTTTTGTGTTTATGGGAAAGACGGAGGTTTACAGGGAGTTATTCTTTCACTGCTGGGCAGAAATCCCATTGACAACTCCAAGGGATGTTATTATTTCCTCCCGTTTGGTCTCAGATTTGTGGGAGAAATAAACACACGTTCTTTGGGTGACTGATTCTGGTAATTAGCAGAGAACCTGAGCCTGCTAATAGAGCATTAGCAGAATGTGATATTTTTTCAAGCAGTTTCATTTTTAATTCTCTATGAAGAGACATAACTGGCTCTACTAATTTAGTTCAGGTAGCTTTTTTCTTTTCCTGACCTGCCATGTCACGTAGGGTGCAAAAATGTGCCCAAAGAAAATGTAATGCTGGGTTGCAGAACAAGGTTTTTCTTCAAATATAAAGTTTGAAAACCTCAGAAGTGGAAAAAATTATGCTTGTACCATTAATGTATTTTCTTTTTCAAAATACCTCATCACCATCTTGTTAGGGTAAAAATAACCTCCTTTATCAGCAGAGTTCAGAGAATATTTCAGTTTAGGAGAAGCTTTTGAAATTTTGCCACTGTTTCTTTTTCCATGTAATACAAAGCCTTTGGGTTGTTTTTGCAAGAACAAAATTGCCAAAGTGTCAGTGTTCTGCTTAAAGCCTGGTTTTGATTTGAGAAGATTTGAAAATGGTGACAGCAGGACACAGTATGTCCTTTCTAAAAATTGGGCTGGTTGTGAGAAATTCCTCATCTGTGGAAAACTCAGGAACTGGATCCAGGTTTTTCCATCCATTCCAGTGGGACATTCCTACCTTTTACACAGAACTTCCTTTGGCATGTTCATTCTGCATTCTGCTGACTTGATTCACCTTACTAAAGGGTAAATCAGATTCCTTAATTTCTTTACACATTAAGCACAATGACATTGAGAAAGTCAATTATCTCTGTTACATGTTTCCTTAACAAGGATTTGCTCCCGTCTCCTTGATCAGGACAGCCTGCAGCTTTCTCCTGTGTCTGGGGGTTTTGGGTTAATTTGGGAAAATTACTATGAAAACTTATGAATTTTTCTTTACTTCAGTAAGATGGGAGAAGGAGCTGAATGAAACCTTTGAAAATTAAGTTTTTGTTGTTTAAAATTTAAAGAGGAAACAAAAAAAAAATCATCACAACTGCTCCTTGACAAATCCTGTTAAATTGTAATTTGGATCTTCTTGTAATTTGGATATTTTTTATACTAATTGGCTTACAAAAAATCCCCAACAAAACCTGAAACAAAGACACCTTTCCACAATGAAGTTCAGAAAAAGAAAAATTTTTACCTCTATTTATCTATAACAACTTGGCTGAAATGACAGAATAATTAGAATTAATTCGTTAAGACCAATGTAGCAAACAATTTATAATCCCAAACTGTGAGACAGAAGTGGCTACTTGTGACACTTAATATATTCCAGGCACCTAAATTGGAGCATAATGGTTCTTTTTAATGTTGCTGTGTTTTCACTATGCTGGATATGTCACTTTCCAGCTTCCTTGTAGCTTTTAGACAATAAAAGCGGCAGTATTAATGTAGCCAGCAGCCCTTGCAGAGCAGTTAAGCTCAATATGCAATTGTTGGTTTTAATGTGGCCTAAGAGAAGGTGCCTGTTGAGACCTGTCCCAGCTGCAGTGCCAAAGGAAAACACTGCCAGTTACAGATTCTGCTTTGCTGCACCTTCCAAACTTGGGACAGTGGCTTTCCTAGGTGAAAAATAACAAAATGCTACAAGTTATGGCGTTGTTTAGAAATCTGGTCACTAGAAATGAAATGTGAACAGGTGGGAGATTGGAGTTTTCTCTGAACTCCTGCCCTGTAGGGTGGATTCGAGTGCCAGCAATGTATTTGTTAATTGCTGCTGTTGTGATCTAAGAATCTTCTCAGAGCTTGACACTAATATTGAACATCTAAATTAAATTCCCTCTTGATGATGCAAGGGTACATCAGAACAGATTTCTGCATTACCTCATGAAAATTTTCCATTCCAAAGGTCTGCAGCAAGTTTTCTCCTCCTGCCATTAATCTCTCTGCAATGTACTGTCTATCCAGTTACCAATAACGTTTTACTAACTACCAAACTGCTTTCCAAATTAATTTCTGTCATTATTAGAACATGGTGGCTTATAAATTTGTCTGTTAGTACAGAGTAAGTCAATTTTTATTCACATAAAAAATAGCAAGTCGAATGTTAAGATATATTTTGGACATCAATAAGTTAACTTACATCCAGGGTTTTATTTCAGCTGAATGAGATAATATTTTCCTTTAATATTTAATTGTGTTAGCTATGTGAAAACTCACTGGATCTCTCTGGACATTGCTTAATAAATCACGCAAGTCTGAGAGCAGTGAACTACAAACATAACCCAGCTGAGGTTGCTCGGATTTGCTACTTCTTCCCCACTGCATTAATGCGTGGTTATTACTGTGTTTAATGCCATGAGGTGAAGGTAAAACATATCTAGAGAAGGGTCCAGATTGAATTCCTGCCAGATATATAACAAGCTTTACAACAGACTGAAATCTGCCTTTTTCATTCCACATCTGCCTGCGGGGCGTTGAGTGGGGTCAGCTTCAGCTGACAGCGCCAGGTTCGATGTCACTCTGTGCCTGGAGAGAAAATTCCTGGAGCTGGTGTCATCCAGACCTTGTAGGAACATCCCAAACTGGAGCTGCAGCGTTGAACACCTCAAGTACAAATGGGATGTGCAGGTAGAGTTCATAAGGAATGCCCCTCAGACATTTTTGGGATCTGCAGGCTCCAGATGTCGAGATGACGCGGGCATGTGGCAATGGCTCACATTTGCTCACACAAAAGGCAGCACAAATCCAAGTTTTCATCCTCCTGGCACTGCTGGATTTGCCTCACACCGTTCACCAGTGTGGTTTTATATTTTAGGAAGGAAATCTTTATTTAGGAGGGAAGTCCTGGGGATGAGGCCCTGGCACAGAGAAGCTGTGGATGAGTGAGCAGAGCACCTGGGACCAGCTGTGCTCCCCCAACAAGAGTTTTACAGCTTTTCCTCACACACTCCCTTTTCCCAGAGCTCCAACCAAAGATTAGGAGCAGCACTACACCAGAGCTGGTTCTGGACACAGGCAGTGAAAATTCTCCTGCAGAATCCCCAAAACTCTTCTGACAGCAATGGCTGTGGACACTAATGAGGATTCAGTTGTAATTAGTATAATCTGATCAGAACATTTTTTATGTAATTGAGACAATTGGCTTCAGGTGCAGTAATTTTCAGGCTTTTATGAGAAAGGTTATCACCTTGTCTGGTAGAAGGTAGTTTCAGTTTCTTATTTTTCAGAGATAAAAAAGTTTCTATCCTGAAAAGTTGTTATTTTAACCTCCAATTTCAAACCACTGATTTTGAAGTGATGAATGCTAGGAATCTTGTGAGGACTCAAAATTAGTGTCTAGCACTCAATAATAAATGCAACTAGTTTTCTTCAGATTTTTCAATTTTTTATATAAAATGTGATTTTTTTTTTTCTTAAAGAAATGAAGTTTGCTAAAACTTTGCTGATAGAAAAAGCTTTCAAAAATTTTTTTAAAAACATCTGGTAGGCTGCTGTACTCAGCAAACTGAAGGAGATTCTCCAACATGAAGGAGAAAGTACATTTTTTTATCCCGTTCTTTCTCTATTTAGATACCTTTTTCTCCTCTTTATATCAGGTTTTCCATTCAGATCAGAGTAGTAGAAAAGTATTTAACTATATCTTACTTGTTAAGTTACTACTCTCAACTTCTACTATGCCAAGTAAATTTACTATTTAAATAAATTATTTAAATGTGCCACTGGACTTTGTCATTATGAATCAGTTCACTCATGTGAGAGCTGTAATTCTTTGTTTTCTGAGATTTTTAAAAATTGCTTTCACCTCTAGCTTAGTTCCACTTTTGAACCTTCATGTGTTTTAGCCTTGCTGTTCCTGTTCTTTTCTGGCTGTAAACTGGTAGTGGATGCAGGGAATGGCTGCCAGTGGCAGAGGGCAGGGCTGGATGGGATATTGGGCAGGGATTGTTCCCTGGCAGGGTGGGCAGGCCCTGGCACAGGGTGCCCAGAGCAGCTGGGGCTGTCCCTGGATCCCTGGCAGTGCCCAAGGCCAGCTTGGACATTGGGGCTGGGAGCTCCTGGGACACTGGGAGCTGGCCCTGCCATGGCTGGGGTGGGATGGATGGGCTTTGGGATCCCTCCCAACCCAAACCATTCTGTGATTCCATGATTAACTTTGATACCTAATCCTGTACCTTTTGGGTCCTAAACCCACCTTCTCCATGCAATAATCCATCCTTTCCTTCCCTTTGTGTTTTCCCAGTTTCACATCACCTAACAAGCAAACCAGGAAATTCAGTTAATTCAAGGAGACTTTAGTTCTCCCCCACATTTATTGCAGGTACCCAGGTTTCTCAGAGCTTGAACCCTTGGCCAGAACATTTCAGGAATTCTCCCTTTCCAGATCCTAGTGCTCTTTGTGGAGCTGTGGAGTTGTTTAGGTTGGAAAAGACCTTTGAGTACAACATTAACTCAGCACTGCCAACCCCAGCACTCACCAATGCCCCCAGTGCCACCTCTAAGTGTCTTTAAATCCCCCCAGGAATGGGAGGAACTCCCAGGAATGGGAAATTCACCACATCCCTGTGCCAGGGCTGGACAGTGATGGCTGTAATCACCCAATACTTTGGTAAACCTGGAGATTACTTGAACTGGAATCCTAATCCTCCTTTGTCTCGAGGATTCATTTAAGAGAGCACTTAGGAATGCCTTCATATAAGTAGGAGTTGTACTGAGAAAAATAATTATCTAATCCATCAAAATTATGTGGGGAAAGTTTTGTTGCTTTCCATTTATTTTTTTTTACTGTCATTCCAAATGCCAAATTTTCTGTGGAATTTGGAGATAACTTTCTTGAACAAGTCACAGAGAACTCTAACATCACAAGTCAAATAAATAGGAAAATCAATTCTTTTAACTGAGGCAAATGCTATGAACAAGTAATTGTAATAGCATTTTTTTTTCTTGCAGCCTCACATCAATATATTGTACACTGACATAAAAATAGATTACAGTATCTCTGAAATTAAAAATGGATCTGTATACCTATATTTCCCAAGACATTCTCATTGTACAATATTTGATCAATTCTCACCTTCTTTTATAACTATTGATGGAACAACAAATTGTTCAGAAATAACTGATCATTGTTGGAACCTGTTCACGGACTTCTTATTGGATCCATATATTATTTTATAATTTATGATTATGTTTTCTTATTTATTGTTTCAAAGCATAGGCATATTTATATCTCAAACTCATCAAGAAGTTCTGTAGACACAAATATTCTATAAAACTCTCCACTGAACTTAATGGGTTATTTTTACTTCAGTGCATCTGAAAGTTTGGTGTAGAATTTGTTGAGAAGGTCTCTGTTGGAAAACATTCTGTGTCATCTGTAAAAAAATGCCCTGGTGGAGGTTTGTGTTTATCAAAAACTTAGTTTTGCCCTTTTTAAGTAAATGAGAATTTTTTTTCTCATTATACCACAGGTGTTTTTTGCAGGCTTAATAAACTTTACCATAGAATATCAGTAATTGCTAGATGGACCTAAAGCAGCTAGTTTAAGCTTTCTGCTAACTGGTCTGGAGAGCAAAACAGACAAGATATTTGCCATTATTCCAATCATTGAGATGTGTTCAGAACTGCAGATGTTTTTTGACAAATCTCCACTACCATGAATTTTTTCAGTATAGAAAATATTCTCGACTTTGAGTTCTTCAGGCTGTGCTTCATCATTTCTTCCTCTAAATTTCTGGTTCCTACCCCCAAACAGTTTCCAAGCTGATGAATTTACATGCATTAAATCCTGGTTAAAATTCTGGTTTGGGATTCATCTTGATGTAGATTCACTTGCCTGATTTTTGACTTAGTCTTGCAACAGTTTAAATCCAGAATATTTATGAAAGCAGCAATGATCAGTTGAACAGAAAAGCTGTGTCTATCTTAGGAAAAGTTAAACTGGCACTTAAATTTATAGTTTATTTTGTCAGTTTATGAGACCAAATGGCAGGGTCATAATAAAATTGGTCCAAAAGAAATATAATAGAAGAATAAAATAAATAGGTGATGAAGGAACCACAAAACACAGCAGAAAAATGAGCAGAAGCATGAAACAAAGTCTTTGTGATAAGACAATATCACTGCAAGTGTTATATTATCAGTCTGAGAGTGGGATAGAATTTACTTAGACATTCAGGACCTCCTGCATTGAAAATGTCAATCAGAGTAACTAATTCTGTGCTTTACAGGAAGTTTCCTGAAGAACTGACAAGGGTGGCTCTGAACAGTACAGCAGAAAGAATAGGAGCAGATGAAAAACTGGAATACAGATGGCTCTTTTCAGCAAGAGCAGAAAAATCACAGTAATCCATATTAAGATAGCATAATACCTGTGCTACAGAGGGCTGGAAAGCACTGGGGAAATGTAATTCAACTCCATTTTGCTTCAGTAGAGAAATAATAGTGATTCATTATATTAATTCCAGTGACATATTAGGTTTAGGAGGTGAGATTTGGTGTCTGCCTGGAGGGGTGTTCAGGTCTGGGATGGTGGATCCCAGACCCTCCGGGGTGGTGCCAGGCACTGATCACACCCCCCACACTTCCAGTGGGGACCACGAGCATTTCTTCAGAGTCAGAGGCTTCAGAGGCTCTTGGAGTGCAGACAATAAACATTATTTAACCACAGGAATGCAGAGAAATACAACTTTGCATGGGAATTGCAAGTGCTACAGAGATGCTGAGATCATTAGGTGAGCAAGAAGCAAAGCATGCTAAATCACCACGGCTTATTATCAAATACATTCATTCTTACAAATTTTAAACTGGGCAAGACAGCTTGAAATTACACAATGATTTCAGAAATAGAGCAGTCAGTTGTTTATACAAGCACTTTGGAAGACAACGCTGAGCTTTTTAGCGACCTTCAGAGACATTCTCTATTACGCTTATTAAAATTTTAATCCATACCTTGCTAACTCATCATATTCGTTGATTTAATTAATTATGAGTACATGATATTTATTTAGAGTCCACAAAAGGTATTACAGTTATACCTATGATTAGTTTTTAGCCATGTTCTTTTAAAAGAGGACATTAAAGATTACTTACTTGAAACTTTGAGGTCCTTCTGCTACACTGCCATGCTCAGCCTCATAAAAGGTTTTCTAGCAAAAAAAAATGCAAAAGCATCATTGGTGATCCTTGGGTCACCAGTCACAGCTGAGGCTTGTCTTGGGTGGAAATCATCTCTTTGTTCTTTTAAATAATTCTCAACGGTGGTTTATGATCCTTTGGTTTTAGTTCTGTGCCAGACAGAAGAACTTTTCTGCCATAGGGAGGAAAGAAAAACTTTTCCAAGACTTTTCACTGTGATCTACATCAACAATTCTGTCACTTGAACTGTACCCAGATCGTTTTCCTAACTCAGCAGTATGGCTTATTTTGCCTACCTTGTGTCAGGATTTCTGGAAATGTAGCAGTGAGTGGAGCATCATAAATACTAAAAGATATTGTTCATAAACATTTATCCATTTCCAAGCAGGGTTTAATTCAAACCAGATTGTTAATGTCAATAATCTTTTCCTTGGATTTGTACTAAAGAAAATCCATTAATTTGAATATTTACCAAAACAGGCTTTTGCTGTAATTACAGCAAAGTCATGGGAAAAAAATGCTTTGGGCATTACAAAAATGATTTGGGTTAAATTTCTTAAACTATTAAGTAATTTATTAAGTCCCAAGATAAAAGAATGCAGTGTGACTCAGCTGCTTATACAGCTTAATTTGAATTGTGAATATTCTCAGTGAAGAGATTTGAGTCAGCTGGGATGCAAGACATGTCTACAAAAGATTCCTCACTTGATAAACAAAATCTTTCAGTAAAGACCTGGAATATGTCTACAGACAGAACACTGAAAAGGTGTCCTCTGCTGAATACACTTTTCCCATCAGCATTTAGTCCATATCTGCCTGTGAGCAGCTTGAGCTTATATATTCCAAAATGAAGTCATTAGTCTATAGGGGTAGAAATTATGTTTGACCAGCCAAATTTGGATATTCTGCACTGAAATCAATTTGACCCAGGCTTGTAAGTGTCTCATATTTTGTATTATTTTCTGCTGTCTTAGTTACATGGTGAGAGAGAAGAGCAAAAGGACAGATAAACACGCCAATAAAAGGAGACAAGTAAGCTATTATCCATCCTTTGACTGTTTACACTGAATAAAATGGGAATTAGTATTCCAGGCTTGTGGCTCTACCTCTTGGCTCTTAGACTTTTAAATGCAGTTGCTAATAATCCCCATGCATTCCTGCTGCTGACAGATATGCCACAATACTTTAATCAGCACTGGCTACAAGGCTAATAAAGGTTACTAATAAAATAAAATTCTGTAGGGGCTCCCTCTTTACAGGCAATATCAAGCCCTATGAACTTCTAATGCCTCCTCTCTCCATTTAGATAGTCATGGCTCAAAGCCCATATTAAAAATAGCAAGGAATGCTTATTCTGAAGTGTTTGAAAATATTGCAAATTACACTGTAGGACTGGCTTACTCCAAACTAATCTTATCCCTTACTGACCTTTGCAGAAACACTTCTCTTTCATTTGGCAGCTTCATTTCCCTCCTTTCCTTCTGTCTTATTCCCCTGTCCTTTTACCTGTGGTTTATTTAGTCATCAGGAATTGGAGAGATGGGGCTGCTGATTTTAACTATGTAGCTGATAGGTTTGTTGCGCTCACCCAGAAGCAAATACCTATTTCTCATTCCATTTCCATTGCAGCTTCATTTTCATCTCAATATTCTATTCCACAGCAGCTGCACAATACATTTCTTCTGAGGAAAGCAATGAATGTATTTACTCTTTTCTTTGCCTCTGAATGGGGTGCCGTGGATTTTTCTATCCTTTATGTTCCTGTTCATTTTATTAAAAAAAAAAGTTTATAAATTCATCAGGAAGCTAAAAATAAATGCAACAGAAATGAACATTTGGAGTAAAAGTCTTCTTTTTAGCATTATTTATTAAAAAAAAAAAAAAAGGGTAGAATACAATACAAAAAGTTCAAAAATTAATAAGCCGAGTGGAAAGCTAAAATATTCTTACAATGAAAAATGGATATATCTCGAACTTTTTAAGATCACCAAGATTCTATCAGGTCTAATTCTACCCTGATAGTGTATATAATTTTCCAGACTTCATAGTGGAAATTGGATCTTTTTACAGTCATGAAGGAAAAATTGAAGCTGGAGTGGTCTTGACAGAATGAGTACATTTAACTATGGAGCCCCTATTTCATTTCAAACCACATAAAGTAAAATACCCAGACATTGATCTGCACCGTGGAGTTGTTTCAGTTCGGTCTCTGCTCACAGGAGATATTGGATTTTCCTTTCCTTTCCATCCTAATCCAGCAGTCACTGGGCTCCCTGTGCCATAAATCTGTGGCAGGAGCGGTGTGGGGCTGATGACCCCACCACAGCCACGGTGCTGAGCTGCCTTTGACTTTATGGATCATCAACAGTGGCACTGCCACTGTGCTCTGAGTGTGCCAGAGCCACGGCCAGCACACACAGTGCTCTTCCAAAGGTGCTCCCAGTCCTGTAGCACATCATTCCTTCGTGCTCCTCCAGTTTCCAGGGATGAGCTCTCCGTGCTGTGTTGACCACCGGGGTGTTTTGGGAGCTCCTCCTTTGCCTGGGCTGTGCTCAGCAGGGTGGTTCAGGTGGCTGAGGCTCCCTGAGGGTCTCATCCCTGAGGGTCTCATCCCTGAGGATCTCATCCCTGAGGATCTCATCCATATCCACAGCTTGCTTGGATCACCCTCCATCCTCAAGGACAATGTTCAAGGTGCCTGGGAAGGGAGCAGTCCCAGGTGACTGTGGCATAGGTACCCTCAGGAGGCAGAGGGGGGATCTATAGGGAGATGATTGGTCTGTTCCTGCTCATGAGGTGAGGATGATGAGGGGCCCAGAGTTACCCCAGGAGCCAAGGAAGGGCACTCCTGCCCTTTTCAGGAGTCCATAGGTCTCAGGTAAGGTTTTAGATCTTGCTAGGAGATTTCATTCAGGCTCAGGGCAGGGAGGATTCTGTGCCCACCTGAAATGTCTGACAAAGCCTCTTCCCTTTCTGATGAGCTCTGTCTTCTCTCACGTGGCACAAAATACAGTGCAGGGGGGTGCTGCTCCACTGAAGCCTTCTTCAGACTTTTCTACAGATCCGGAGCTTTACCCTGGGCGTTTCAGCCAGGGTTTCCTCAGGATGTGCCAGAGATACCCTGGACTGACCATCCTGCAGGGCTGGACATCCTGAGACACCTGTGCCTTTGCCATGCTGACCAGGATCAAAGAGTTCCAGGAATGTCAGCACTGCCAGCTGAAAGACTAGATGTGAAAAAAACCCCAAAACCAACAAACAGAAAACAAAAACCAAACCTAAACAAAACCAGCAGTAAACAATACAAATCAGGTCTTAATTTGTTATGAATTTGGGATCTGCTTCTTGCTGTTACTGCATGCAGCTTAATTTTCACTGCTTCAGCCACTGTGCTTCCCTATAGGCCAGAGGTAATGGAGAATCACATCTAAGCAATACATCTCAAAATTCCAAAGCAAAAACAAGACTAACAAGCCACAGACCAAATACTTACGTTAAGTATGTCATCAAGATATTTTAAAGTTTAAATCTATGCTCTATTCAAAGATTTCTGAGAGAAAAACAAGACCAAATTTCTTGATTACAGTATTTGTTCAGACTTTGTGTGAGTTAAGAACCAATTCTCCTCCTTTCATTTAAGATTAGAAAAAAAATAAAAAAAAATTGGATTAAATTATTTTTGGAAGGAGGACCAGCAAAGTGACTATTCTGCCTCTGTCCTATTTTCAGGGCTAAAGAAGGAATAAAATTATGTTTTTGTCAAATTTGTTAGCAAAGGTATGAGTTTTTTTGGCAGAATAGCACAGTAAAAAAAAAGTTATTTCCATATCCATGTATTACAGATGTTTAAAGATGTTTCTAGAAGGACTACTTGCAAGAACAAGGTTATATCCTTTTATTTTTTTTCTTTTCTGGCTGTTTTCAAAATGCTTAGTTTTTTTTCTAACAGCTTTTACACTCTGTTCATAAAAGAAAGTCGCATACCATCAGTTAGCTGTACAGAGAAAGCCTTATGTTTTGTAATAATATGCCCAATTTGCTGTACTATTTTTGCAATCCTGACAGCGTTTAAGACTTCACTATTCATCACAAAGTCAAACCCAATTTTTTCGGTGCTTGATTTCTTCACTAGTACTGCAATTAGCATGTCCTCAGTCCTGTTCTTCCTTTTTATCAACAACTGGCAAGCCTACAGTGTTTGTGGTACTCCAGTGCTGCAAACATTTACAGCAAAGGATTTTAGGCACATCCAGGTGAAAATTCTGGATGCAGAAATAGAGCAATTCTGCCTTACTGCAGCACTGTCCTTTTGCTCTTACTTGACTTCAAAACAGATCTTTCCACTGAGGAATCTTGTTTGGAATTCCTGCTTTCCAATCTACTGGTGCAAAACTGATGAGCAGTGCAAGTGCTCTTTTTTGAAATGGCCTGTGAGGTTTGCAGTGTAAATACAAAAGAAGATTATATCAGTCCTGGAATGCAGTATTTGTTGAATAACACAGCTATCATTTTTCCTTGTTTGTATTATAAGAAGTAGCATTTTCACCATCTAGTTATTCTGTTCTGGATCCAATGGCATCATTCTCAACAAACTTTATCATTAAAATTTGGATTAAAACCACAACTGCACCGTGGAGTGCACTAAGTTATATAAATCTATAAGCTTATAAGTGGACTGACTTATATATCCTCCTTTTCCACTTAGGACATGTCTGTGGCCCATCAGTCCCAGAGCCCCAGGTGAATTCAGATTTGGGATTTGCAGTGATTTGACCTGGAACACTCTGCCCTGTGCCATGGGGTTGTGTGCTGTTTCTAAAATAGTCTTGTATCTTCTTTTCTATGGTCTCCAGGTACTGGTGAACTACAACTAAAGAACAAGAATAAAGCAGTTACAGTTCTAGGTCTGCAAAAAATGATTTTTTTGGCCATTTTTTAGCTGTCAGGAAGCTCATGGGCAGTTTCTGTGCAGCAGCTGTGTGGCTCCTCAAACACTAAACAATCAATGTTTTGCATATTTCTAAAAGTTAATATAGTTTCAAAGTCATAGATGATCCTACTCATGTAAATTATTAAACAAAAGTGTTAAAGTCCTTGGCTGTTATGTTAAAATATATTTAGTAATTTATTTCTCATCTTTTTTTTCCCTCAGTGTTCATTGCTTGAAAATTATTTTGATGTAACATAAGAGTATATATTTTATTATAACCCTTTTATTTTGTCTCTACTTTTACTCCTACTTTCAGATTTTCTTTCCCTTTTTGATGCAGAGCAGTAGCCACACATTTTCTATACCTAGAGCACCAAGGGCTGTGACACAAGATCACTTCTGCAAAGCCAAATGGTTGGTGCTAGGAGCTTACCCACATTGGGGTGAGAATTTCAAGGCTTATTTCAGACAAGTTTTCATTTGCTCCCATGGACTAAATGTTCATTTTTGGTTGTATCTGGTGCAGTGCAGGATCTCAGCTGCAAGGAACACGGTGTGTCCTTCCCAAGGCTGCTCCCGTGGAGGGTGGCAGAGGCACGGGAGCGTTTTGGCAGTGCTGCTGTGATTGACCCCGGAGCAGTGGGGCATTTACACCAAGTGCTGGCACACAGACACGTACCTGGGGATTGCTGGGCAGGTTTGGAATTGATTTGGAGCTTTGTGTGCCCCTTTGCACTCCAAAGCACCGAGATGCACCAGTTCTCCAGCCGGGCTGAGGAGCCACGGGCTCTGGTGTAGCAGAGCACCACCCAGGAGTGCTGGAGGAGAACAAACACATCCCCAGATGTTCTTTCTTCCATTACCCTGAGCAGATGCTGCCAGCTCCACACCTTCCCTGATCCCCCCAGCCTGGCAGGGAGGGTGAGCAGGCTCTGACAGGATGGGGTGTGCCAGGCTGGCACCAGGGCAGGGGCTCCAGGCTCTCCCTCGTGCAGGTAAGCTCGAAAGAGGCAGGAGAAAAGGCATCAGCAATCATGTCAGCCTGTCAGAGCCCAGCCTTTACACAAAACAACAAGATCCAAGATGGTCAAAGCTGAGTGACCCAAAAAACTCTGCCTGAAATTGTTGTACAGAGCCTGACAGTTATGGACAAGGCCTGCTTTAATGGAATAAAGCCACTGCAGAGGGGAGAATGAAATGAAGAGAAAATTACCATGTGAAGAATTTATATCTGATTCTGACACTTTCTTTTTCCATGTAATTATTAACATGTTTTTTAAAAGTCCATTAAAATTCCATTCAGATTAAGATGAACTAGAAGAACAGGAATAAGGGTAATGCATTGAAACATCCTGTGTTGACAATCAGTTTTAGGCAGTAACCTTAATCAAGGTTAATGTCACTTCAGTGCCTCATCTTGGGTCCTCATTCTGTGTCTTAGCAAGCCTGGCATTTTTACCCTTATTTTTGTTTTTTTTCCCCCAAGTAATCTGTTTTTTTTTGTGATATGTGCTGCAGACTAATTATTCAGGCTTATCCAATGTTTAAATAATTTCTCTGGTGAAACTTCATAAAATATTTATTGATAAATGTAAAGTACCCAAGATCTAAAAATATTTTTTGCATGGTTTTATTTCAAAGCAACAACTCTTTATGTGGGTGTTCATACCAACTCAGTAATTTAAGTACTTGATTGTTTTCTTCTTGCTATAGAAAAGTCTATGGGAAGTTAATTCTATTTCTAGGAATCACAAAAATAGTTCTTTTTTTTTATTATTATTTTTTTAAATCTCTGCAAGATTCCATTATGCTGTGCATGTGTACATTACCCAGTATTAATTCTGGCTCATTAAATGAGGTTTATTACAGCATGGTTTCCACCATAACCCCCCCGATTCAGCTGCATAATACATCCTACTTAGATAATCTGTCTGTACCTCTATTCTGCCAAATAATGTCATATCTTTAGTATTTTTAGCTGGCCACTGATACTCCCATGAATGAAGACATAACATTGTGGTTTATACTTGAGGAGGAGAAGGAAGAAAAGGGAGAACAGGAGAGTTCTCAAAGTTTTGGGTTATCAAAGATCAGAGTGTGAAATCTGCAGAGTCGTTCCTTTTCTGGCAAAAATTCAAATCCTGCTTTCAAAATGCTGATCTGACAAACTTTGTTAGATGAGTCATCCTAATTAAGCAAGTGACCTCACTGGCTGTGTCACATTGCTTTGCAATTTAAGGAAAGATTAAAAGATTTGGTCATTAGGAGGGGGGATAAAAATTACTGCACTTAATTGAAAATGCAGGGAACACCAGAATGACAGAATGGTGTAGCTTTTGTATCTAAAGCCAACTCATAAAATTGATGTGCTGTTCACCACATTTTCTAGGAGTAAAGTTGTGGATTTCGTAATACTCATGTTCACAATGTCATTTGTATTTTGGGAACAGAACCATCAAGTGGATGGAAAGACAGAGCTGGGTAAATTTTAACACCATTTTCACAGCTAAACAAAATAAAATAAACAGTTGTCTTTGCTTTAACATCAGCAAAAATTTATTGTCAGCCAGAAGGAAACCCAATGAATCTTCTGTACCACTACAATTAACATTATACTTACATCTCTGAATTGCACAGCAATTCATCAGGTTCTGTGTTGGACAGGAAGGTCTGGCCAGGTTTTATCAGCAGTGTTGGATCTGGCCAGAGCAGTGAGTTACAGGGGGACTGTCAGGGGGCTGGAGGAAAGCTTCCCCTGGTGCAAAAGAGGATTTTCCAAGGTGATGTGCTGTGGGTGAAAGGCACCTTCCATCTCCCATCTAGAAATTCCCTTTTTGACTGGCTATTAATATTGATCAGCCTCCTTGGAGCATGTTTTGTGGAATGGAAGTCACCCCATCAGGCTGACATGGGATGTGTTCCTAGGCAAATATGTCAGGAATGAGATTTTTTGGGGGCCTCCAGCCAGTGTGGGAGTGATGTGTGAGACAAAAATATACAGATGGTCATAATCTCCTGTATCCATCTGATTTATTCTTTTTTAATCACAGTACATTCTGATTATAGCTTTGACTTTGCTCTGCCTTTGCTGCTGTTTTCGACTGCATATCAAAAAAAAACTTTTGTCTGTTCTAAAAAATATTAAGCAATGGTCTAAGCTGCTCATCTGCTAAAAGCTACCCATATTTATCCACCTCTGTTGTTTACTGTCATTAATAGCAATTGCATTTCACAATCTGACCTTGAAATGACAGTTTATGTGCATAAATTCTCTCTCCCTCTAACACACATAAACACATAGTATTCATGAACACAAACATTACATCAAAAATCCCTAATTTAATACTAGAAAAATGCAAGTGAGAAGAAAGAATGCCTAACAGTATTTGAAACATCAATAGAAAAACATTTTTTTCCTTGAATATATATTTTTAGTTTTAATTTTTTCAAAATAATATCTGCATCCTTTCACTCCTCCCCAGCATAAAAAACATCAAAAGCAGCTGCACAGCTAGAACAGAGGCATGGTGTGGTTGTGGTGCTGTTCCAGGAAAGAATAATAGCATAAACACCAGGAATTCTGTTTTCTAATAAAAGTGAATATGCAGCTGGCTCACTGTAAAGAACTATTTGATGTACCTATAGGAAGTATCCAGAGACCATTTGATGCAAAACTGTTGTGCCTCCCACTTGCTAGCTAATTTTAGGGAATATGTTCTCTGTGTTCAGCTGAGAACCTGTTTGTTGTTTGCCTCCTCCCCTGTGAGCATGGAGAGACTCACAGCACTGAGGGTGGAAAAAGGATGATTTGTCCATCCTACAGGCAGCTCTGATTTTTGGGATGAGTGAGTGTTGCCCAGGGACATTGTTCATTAAAACACCCAGGAATCCTTCAAGGGAAAAGGCACCATAGATTCACTTCTGTTAGAATTCTGTCCCACACCTAAGTGCTCATTTTCTGAGGAGGATTGATAGTGTTTCTCATTATAGTAATCACATTAGATCTCCTAGCCTTATATTCAGGCACTGATGGAAAGGAAACACAGCTTAGAAGTGCTTAGAACCTCTTTTGGCAGCTCTCTCTGGGGAGACATGTATTTTCCTTACCATAATGAGGACCATAAAGAAGAAAAATGGTGTGGCCTGGTATAGATAGGGAGTCACATTACAGTAACTTTTCACCAGAATTACAGTAGTTAGAGACTCCTGTATTACAGCAGTGCTTGGTAACTCTCCTGCTCTTAAGAGCCAACTGTCAACATTTCTGTTATAAACCCCATTTTTCAGGAGTTTATAACTCCTCTGGAAATTCCACTCACACTGAAGCTTACTTTAGAAAGGCCAAGTAAGGGAGTGATCCTTTGAAAATGAAATAGAAGGGAAAATGAAAAGAAACCTGAAATCCATGCATTTCCCATTTTGCTTCCTTTACCTTAGTACAGTTGCTTTGGGTTTAGTGCAAGGGACTTACAAATAGAGTTTTCAAGAGCAGTTCAGTGCTGATACAGAAGTTATTACTGTACAGTCAGAGTCCAGCCTCAGCTCCAATGAGCAGATTCCAAAGAGCCTCTAGATGTGTTCAAAAAGGGCTGACTTCTCCTGGTAACAAGAGAAAAAAAACCAATAAAATACAACCAAAGCAAAATGAGATGATGGAGGGTGGGCAGCCCTGGCACAGGGCAGGGGGTTGGAATAAAATGATCTTTCAGGTCCCTTCAAACCCAAACCAGTCTGAGATTCAGTGAATTTTAAGTCTCAAGAGAGCCTCATCCTGGTATTAGAGGGCAATGAAGGTGCTGCTTTTGCAACAGGATGTTAAAAACTGACAACCTCCTTTAGGCACCGGAGTTTTTGTTGAGCTCCTCTAAGGCCCTGACAGTAGCTCAGTGCCACAGCCAAATTTCCCAAGTGGTCATCAGTACTTAGAGTGAGTGAACAGTGCAAAAATAAAGCTGTGGGTGTTCATTCAAATTTCCAAGCAAGTTTGTGGCTGTTTTCCATGAGCTTTTTGAATAAATCTAGAATCATCTTTGTATTCAAACTTTATTAGAATGCCTCTTAAATGCCAAACTTTAATGTTTTGCAAGATTTCATTTCTATTTGTGTATCATCTGGTATAATTCTGTGTATCTTCTGGTGTAATTTGCAGAATCTCAGAATGGTTTGGGTTGGGAAGGACCTTAAATATCATCTAGTTCCAACCCCCTGCCATGGACAGTGAAAATGATCCATTATTGATGGTAACTCCATGATCTTAGAGGTTTTTACCAACCTTAATGATTCCATGGTTCTGTGGTTCCAGGGTGTTGTAAAGCAGTATGACACATTTAAGTAATCAGTAGTATAATTACTGGAGAAATATAGAAATACAGAAATAAAAATGATACGTATTTAAGTCATGTGCAAAATTAAAATGATGGCAAAGGTATCTCCAAGCTGTTTGGTTCTCTTGTGCTGTAGAACATTCCTGATCCATTGCTTTTGCATGATTTCTGTCTTCCAGCAGTGTTGGTGAATTCCTGCAAGTGAACTTTCCTCATTCCATTGTATCAAGAAGAAAATTTTTCTGCACTTTATATTTAATTAAATTACAGGGAAAATTAATGCAAGGTAAAAAAGGACATGCACCAACAAGAAGAACAATAATTCTCTCTGTACAGTTTTACTCATATTTTATATTGTTGTTGCCTGGCACTCATTGATTGTGCTTTGAGTCAAGAAACAGATGAATCCTCATCTCACATTTTTCCTCTTCTTATTTTTTATGATTCTCTGTTCTTTCCAGAACAATAAGTAGGAATAATTAATGGCTCAATTTCTTTGCTGGTTATTCAAATAATTACTCACTGTATATGTGGCAGAACAAATACCTCATTGTTAGTATATTTTTTAAACTTTTTTTGTGGGGTGTATGCTCATTTTCAAAGATAGACATTAAAGGTCAAAAGGTTTATTTGATTTTATTTTTTACCCCCATCTGGATTTTCAAACAGAAAAATTAAGACTGTGAAACACAGGGGCAGATTATTTTTTCTGAGAGTTAGGGAGCTAATGATATTTTATGATTTTCCAAATCAAATTTTCTTGCTTCCATGGTATTATGACAACACAAGTTAATTGTTACTTGTTATTCAAGAGCCAGAATTTATTTACAATCTCTTCCCTGGATCTCCTCCATAAACTAAAACTCTTCTTTTCTGAAACAGCCACATAAGAATTTTGATTATTGCTGATACTTTACCAATTGAACCAGAATAAAAATCAAAATTGCCATTTGTACAGTAATTTCAGCCTCTTTTTCAATAAGCATTTTTAATGCTCCAGTTCTGACAAATAAAAACAGGAGTACAGGTGGATAAAAGCTTCTGATACAGCTCTTCTCACAAAGGGAGATGTTTTTGAACATACTTTTAATCAAATCAGAATCAATAATAATTTTTTAAAGACTTTGTGGTTTGAGTAATGTATCAAAGTAGGTAAAACAATACTAATTTCTGACATAAGTAATAACAATCACTTTAGGGAGGATAATTTACATTCTTCTGGGGAATGTGTAAATCCAGGTGGAAAAATCTATAGAATAATTAACCAAACAGGTTGTTCTAGCATGTCAGATAATCTGTATCAACGAAGTGCCTGCTTTCAAAGATAATTGAGCCTATAAAGAAAAAAAACAAGAACTTTTTTTTGGATTTATAATAGAATTATCCTCCTTGTTGAATGCTAAGAGCAGACATGTCTGTGAGAATATGTTTAAATACATGCTACAATTCTAGGCTTAAACCTTATATTTTTGTGTTGGGAGCCTGAGAGACTGGCAAACAAAAGGATTGAAATAAGTTTTATTTTCCTATCTCTGCTGGTCCTGAATGGGATAACGTTATTAGCAGAGATAATAACACCTTTAAATGAGTTGGAATTTATTTGGTTCACAAAACCATATGGGAAGATTGACAGCATCTCAAAGAGTCAGGGAGGATGTGGCTGCAGTACTGACAGAAGTGATTTTTCGAGTAATGAAGAAGGTTCTGTGATTAAGTTCCCTGAAGCACACCCTGCCTGCCCTGGGCATTTACTGGATATTGTCACCCTTCTGTGGCACACAAGAGATTCCATTTTTCCAGAAGCAGGATCAATAGGATTAGGGGATTTGTGCTCAAAGCTTGCCTGTGGCTCCTTGTTAAGCAGGTCGTGTGCTTTATGGCTGCCTTTGACTGGCTTCCTGCACTGTGCCATGGTATTAATCACCTAAATAATATTCCTCCAGCCTGCTGGCTTGGGCAGGGTTTTTAGTAATCTAAAAAATATTGTATTTAAAAAAAGAGTCAGAAGTCAGACTCTGAAACTCCTGTTTAGAATTTTCAATAGCCTTCTCCTCAGGATTCCTGCGTCGTCCTCAACATTCCTAGAAGCTGGAGATGCTCTCAATTACTTATTTTCTTATTAGAAATAAATGGACTGTCAGAGTTCTGCTTGTGTGTGTGAGTCAGGGGGTTCTGCCCAGGCAGAGGGGTGACCCAGCCCAGCAGCCCCCTCCAGGCAGGGAACGGCTCCAGCACCCATCCCAACCTAACCCACCTTGGGCACGCCAGCTCAAGCTTTGCAAGCCATGATTTGTGTGAACTGCTAAAGCCTGACTCGTGTGCTCCAGTTTAATGGGCTTCCACTCAAGTGTGGAGCTTGGACTTTTTATCCCTGCTCGTTGTTGTTGCTGCTCCAGCGGGCTGGGATAAAGCCACAACAACAAGAGGTGATTATGGAGGAATCCAGCCCTTTGCAGAGCCCTACTTGAGGCACATAAAGTGCCAGCTTTGAATGACGGCACATAACATTTCACTGCCCCATTCAACAGCAAGCAAAGAATACTGCTGTTTATCCTCCCCACTTTAATCTAATTGATAGCTCCTGTTGCATGTGTGCCCCTGTTTGTGGAGAGGGGCTGTTGGGACACAGCTCCATCATCCTGCTCATGGAGGGGCTTGTGCAGGGCCAGAGGGGCCAGCTGAACCTGCATCTGGGCACACTGGGACATCCCCATCCCTACAGGAAGGAAAAGAGGAGGGAAAAGGTAATTTTCTTACTTCTGAGGTAAACTTTTCAAAGGTTTCTTGTTGAGGAGTAAAAAAAAAAAAAGGAGCTTACCTGTAGCTTTGCAATTGAGTAGTTCATTACAGAGCTAATTAGATGAAGTGCTTGATCAGTGATGGGTAAAATATGCCAGAACTTATCTGAGCACTGGTTTAAGAATAGGCTTATCCTTCTCCTCCAATGGAACAGAAATAGACTCCAAAGAAGAACGAGCTGTTTCTCAGGAGAATTTGGCTTAAGAAGTTCACTATTAAAGAAAGAAATTTAACTCAGGTTTATTGTTTTGGAGCTGCATTAGTGGACATGAATTAAGCTTTGTCATGCTATCCATGGAAAGGAAAAAGCACATAAAGGAGCCCAGGAGGACAAGGACTGCATTAGGACAGTTTTGTTGAAACTCAGGGTGTGTAGATCTGAATATTTGGGACTCGAGCAGAGACAGGTAATAGTGGCTGAAATTGCAATAGGAATGGACATTGGTGCTAGCTCAGTGAAAATAAATGTACTGGAAAAACTGGGCATGAGAAAAATCCTGGGTATATATACATCCTCAGCTATTTTATAGAGGACAAAAGGACAGAGGAGCCATTGAGAGGAGTGAGTTATCTGTCTGCTAAAGGATTAAACTTTCCCTGATGTTCCTTGTCTAGTACACTGCAATGACTTTTGCAATGATACTGTTCAACTGCAAAAATAGTCAGATAAGAGAGAGAAAAAAAATTCCCCTAAAATTTCCCCAGAGATATTTAATAATATAATCTTTATTTTATTAATTTAATTGATTTATATTTAATTTATATTTATATTAATATTTAATATATCTTAATATTTGATAATAATATTTAAGTTTATTTTTTTAAAGGACAAAATCAACCATTTTGGAAATGGAGACCATTTTGAAAAAAACCAAAAATTAAAGAATTTTGTATTCACAATCGTGTACAGATATTCATCCAGAGAATTACACAAAATAGATTACAGATTGCAAATGCTTTTCTAATCAATTCTCTGTTAATTACCTGGTGCCCAAGTTGAATGGATGACTTCAGTTGTGCTACAACACCAGCAGTGACGGTCAAATTAAAATTTAGCACCATGAGAGAAGTAGTATTGATTGGAAGGTGTAAACAGGCAGTAACACTGATAATAACCAGGTATTTTTAAAGTGATTATCATCTTTGATTGGGAAAAAATAATATTTGGCATAAATATTGGAGAAAAAGCAGAACTGGTGGAGTACATGTATGGCTTGACCATACCTGATTCCAAATCTGCTCTTAGGTCCACATGTGAATAACTAGAGATATGAAATTTCACTGTATGAATCAGGAGGAAAAATAAGGAGAATATTATTTTTTATATATAAGAGTACTAGCGAAGAAAGTTTGAGCTTGGATGCAGCAAAGACAGTTTGAGTTTGCATACAAATAGTCATAGCCAGGTTTATCAGCTACTTTAGTAAGAAAATCTGTGGAACTTATTGTTTGGTTATGGATCACCTGGATACATTTATCAAGGAGAAATTTCTGCAAAATATTTTATAAATTCTTCTTTTGAAGAGCATTGAGTGGGAAATCCCTCACTCTAATTTACCAGGACACTTACAAAATCATTGTATAATACAAATAAAATATTCCAGAGATTGCTCTAATTCAACCCCAAAATACAAAGGACAAATCAGTGATATCAGTAAGCTGTAAATTGTGAGCAGCTCTGGATCCCAGTGACAGAGGGTAAATATGAGCAGGAAGACTTTGGGAGTGAGAGGTCTAAATGCAGGTGCACAAAAGATCAGGTTCCCTGATTTCCATTGTAAACCATTGGAAAGAAGAAATGTGTTGTAAGGCAAAGAAATACAGTGAGGAAACAAATCCCAGGCAGGGTGGGCAATACAAAGGGCAGGACAGTAACAACAACCAACCAGAGAGGAGGTTATGTCCCACTTCATTAATGAATAATGTTGAAAAAATTGATGTTTTAATAGAGAGAAGCCTGGAAAAGTTCAGGTGACAGGGCAAAAGGAACCTAAATATGAATGTCTGCAATATTTCTCTTGAAATGTTAAAAGAAACCTTCCTGTGAATTTAATGGGCATTTTTATTTTCTGCCATAATGGGTTTTTTAACTCATAATCAGAAAGTAACTCTTCTTTTTGAAATATAGTATCTATTTAAAACAGAGAAATATTAGAAGGGTGTGAATCAAAACCAGGGATTTTTATTCTTTAAACTTGAAAACCCATTCTCTGACTTAGGGTTGTTGCATTACAATATAAGTAACAAAATTCATTGAGAAAAGAAAAATAGATCTCATCCGAGTATAGATTTTTACCTATCATTAATCTTTATTTAGTTTATTAATATTTTTAACAGAAAAAAACCCCATCATTACACTTCTGAGAAATACTATTTATGTTATTGTGGAAAGAGAGTTGAAAGTAATAAATGGATACAAGATAAATCAAAGTAAAAAATGAAAAAATTCTTCTCGAAGTGAGGCAAAACGTAGTAGCACCAACCTTCTTCAGTCTTGAATATTTTCTGAGAGTTGAAGTCCCTAATCATTACACACACATAAGAAAAGGGAGAAATGTGGTTCAAACACCTATTTGAAGCCAATAATTCAGACATATTCAGCACCACCTTCTTGGTAAATCCAAACACAAAGAGCACGAGGGAAGGTTCCATTGATTTGCCATTCATTGTTCTCAGATTAAATGACTAACTTCCTCTGTCTTTCCTTGCACAGTCCCATTCCTGTCAAGTTTGTTTGCTTTTTAACTGGAATTTTTTCTCCATTGTGTCCTGACAGATGTGTAAGAGAGCAAAAAAGAAATTTAATGTGAGACACTCCTCAACCTGTGCTGAGGAACAGAAACACAGCCCTGAATAGGTTTTTCCCCATTGTTGGACCATTTATTGAAAAACTTTGATACATAAACAGAGAGATAAGGAAAAAAATAAAGAAACCTTGTAATTAATCTTCTTAGAGTAATAACCTTCTGAGTTTCCAGGTTTTTATCTATTTAACATTTGAGCAGGGATGATCCAAACTGCTTTTTTGTTATTTCTCTACATTTTGGTATTTATTTTCTATAACTGTCACAGTTTTTTCCACTAATTCTACTACATTCTTACATTTGTTAATGTGTCTATGGGAATGACTATAAAATATTAGATAAAAGGTGGTTTTCTCCTAGCTAAATAAGATGATATTTTTTCTGAAAAGAATATAGTCTCTCTGTCAATTGCATTTACTTATCTTAGTGACTCCAGAATGTTCTAAAATCTCAGGCACCATTTCACATTGCAAAAGCAATTTGTGTTCCTAAGAGACCGTCCTGAAGGAACACGAGGAATGGAAAACAACCAACTTAAACATTAATTCAGTTCCTTCAAAAGCCAGTCTTGAAATTCCAGATATTTTTTTTCCATCCCTTCATTAGCAAACAGAGAGTTCACACAGCAGATGAGTAGGCAGCATTTGCCTATAGACATTTTTTAGCTTTAAATGTTCATGGTACTAAAAGCTCCTTAAATAAATTACTATATGAGTTAATTAATTAATGGGATGTTCAAGATTTCAGTACCCAAGTAATTTAAGAACTTTTTCATGCACTTCCACTTAAAATGTTTTAAAACCTAGGACTTGTCAGCTTTGTCCCCAGTTATTTTACTGAAGCTCCTCATCTAAATCTTATTATTAATATTTCTGCAGGGTTGTTTTCTGTTGTCCTAAATACATTTAATACATAGTCATCACCTTTTTCAGCATTCCTGGGACAGCTCTCAAGCACTGAGGATGTACCACTGTGAAGGTTTTGCTCACATTTCCACTGGAAATTGTGCTCAACATCAAAGAGGAAAAAAAAAATCACAAATTACCAAGGAAGAGTTGTAGGTCCTTTGCTTATAAATGGCAATTCCCTGCTTTTAAGCTTTTTTTTTCCTGTTTATAGGTGAGGATGTGAGCCTTAGATCTTTTAAAATCATACAAATACAAACAAACAAGCAATATCTCCTTGCCTTTCTTTTTATTTTTTAATTATTTTTGGCGCAACAGCAAATAAAAACTACTTTTTTCCCTCAAAAAAAAAAAAAATCATTAATCATGGTGTAGAAATTCCTACAAGGTGTGACACCTGTGAGGAAGATGGGAAATGCAGCAGCAGCTGTGCACAGACCCCCAAAGCCTGTAGAAATTATGCTCTGTTATAAAATACACAAATCTGTGAGTACACAAACACCATTTTTTTTCTCAGAAAAAAGCATTTCTGTGATCCTGCACTTGCCATACACCTGAGTTTCAGAGTAGAAGAGAAGGAATAAATCACCACAACAACCTTTTGCTGAGATAATTAGCAGGCTGGCCAGGACTCATTGAATAGTGTGAGATAATTAATTTTTATTAGAGGCAGGGGATTTCATACAAAATAAGAATAACATTGCAGCTGAATGGATGGACTCAGGGTGTTTCTATGACTTGTACAAAAGTTCTAGGGTATGCAATGATTTTTAAATACTTTTTTTATGTATATAAAGAAAAGGAGCACAGTCAGAGGGAAGAATGTAATTGTAAAATCATGGAATGGTCTGGGTTGGAATGAACCTCTTTGATCAGACCCTTCCAGTTCCCTTTTGGGCAGGGACAATATTCCCTGGATCAGGATGCTCAGAGCTCCATCCAACCTCCCCTTGAACCCTTCCAGGAGTCCATGGTATTCCTTCATTTTATACACATCCAAACATGTGTATATATATATAAATATATACACACACAAGAATTAACAGATACACATGGAATGAAAAATCACAGGGCTCATGGCCTCACTGACCCCCAGGCAGAAATCTCCTGAGTTTTTTGGAGCTCTAGGATTTCACTCCAGCAATATAATTCTTCCAAATTGCATTTGATTTTCACTCTTGTGTGCTTTGCCTCGTTACTGAACGCTGTAAAATTGCAACAGCAAAGATGAAACACCAAAAATCACCTTTTGCTCTAACATCAGATACTCTGAGGTTTTGTTCAGATGTGTCACAAATAACAACTCAAATTCCATCCCCTCCCAGGTCTCAGAAATGGTTCTGGAAGAGCACACAAAATGTCTTGGAGCCTTCCCACACTTTCCAAGCTGGGCTGGCCCTGGTAAAATAAACAGCATTTTAGTAGAACTTAAAAGAATTTTAGTTTGAAGCAGACTCCATTAATGTTACCTACTTGTTGGAAATGTACGGTTTTAGTCTTATCATCAAGTGCTGTACCCAACTGTTTTTGTATTTCTACCTGGCAAAATGTGATTGTCATAGTAATTATGGTATAAAATCTTTAAAATGTATGTACTTTTACAATTTTTATAATCATCCAAGAGGGTATTTTCTTCAAGCCAAAGCAGAGTCAGATCTTAGCATGTAAAGACCATGTAAAGATGGTAGAGACTCTGGAAGAAACCTTTATGTTCCAGGGTTGGTTTGGTGTTTTTTTTTTCTTTTTGCATAGTTACTTTAATATTAAAAATTTTTTAAAATAATGCTCATTGGGATATGTCCACCTCAATCCCACCCACACATCCAGCAGAAGCTCCAAACAAATTAGATTCACATTTAAAAAAAAATACTTTAAAAGCCCTACTGGAGTCTAACACAGCTATAGAATAATTTATGGGAAAGGGAGCAGTTACCAGGCTCTTATGCATTTGAGTAGCTAATTATTAGTTATCTGTAAAACTGGGAAACACTTTTTTTTTTTTTTATTTGAAATTATTTAACTTTATGAATGTTCTTAAATAACATCAAAAGTAGAACTTGTCCATTTTTTCTCATCAATATTTAATGTCTGCATATCTGTGCAGTGGTCAGAGCTACAGATCAGACTTGCCTGCAGGGAATTAATGCAGTTTCACTAACAGACATTTATCTATACCATGTGTTAGACAAATAGCAAAATGCTGCTATATTTCCATTGCTTTCCCAAGGGTAGCCATTTTAAAGATTTATTCTCCACCACCTACTTCTTTTATTGTGTTCATGCTAAAAAAACTTCTTATTTCTTCTTCCAACCGTGTTCAAGCCAATCAGTGTCAATACACCCGTACCATAAGATCTCAAAAACTGTATAGGATGGACAGAATACCTATTATATCTTAGTTATGATTACAGAAAACCTTGAATATTCAAACATTAATATCAAACCTTAATTATTTAGAGGGAGAAGTTCAAAAAAGTACCTCTTTACTTCCATCTAAATATTCCCCCTTGAAGAAGACAAAGGATTCTGAAAGCTTTATAAATAATAACAAAGGAAATGAATATCCAGGGGTTGTGCATGGTTTCCACACAGTAATTGCTACAGCTAATTAATCAAATCACATTAGTAGAACAGTTGCTTCTTTCCTCCTAAAGTTGTAGTGAGTGTTCCCCTGGCTCCATAAGTGCATTTAGGATGGCACTCACCAGCCAGGGAATATTGCTGTGGTGTCACAGTTCATCCTCGTTTGCTGCTGTGGTGGGTGACCTGTGCTGTGTCACACAGCTGCTCTGAATTCCCTCCCTGACACAGAGGGAAACATCCCCCAGAAAAGCTGCCAGGGAAGGCTGAAGCCAGAGAGATCCCTTCACACACAAATTACCTTCACAGGCAAAACAGCCTCATGGACGATTCATTTATTACTAATTCAAGAAGATTTAGGTGGTGAGAAACAGAGGCAAACCCAAAAATACCTCCCCTCCACCTCCTTTTCCCAGGATCTATTTCAGTCCTTCATTCCCAGCTCCTCAGGTGCCTCCAGGGCTCTGGCTCAGAGGGGCTGTGGTCTCTCCAGGGCAGCTGCTGCTTCCTCCTGTGCCATCCCCAGCTCCAGCACAGATCCTTCTGTGTGCTGCAGTCCTTCAGGATAAAGCTGCTCTGAAATGGGCTCTCCAGGGCACATCCACTGCCCTGGGATGTGGTGTGGGTGTCTCTCCAGGGACAACATTGTGGCACGACAATCCTCTGCCCAGGCTGCAGGAATGTCCACTCCAGAACTGGGAGTGTTCCCTCCTGCACCCTTTTCCCACTTCAGCACCCACAAGGTTATTTATTTCCTTCCTTTTCAAGTGCTTTTTCACTTTTCTTAGATGCATTTTCCCAGAGACATCACTGCCTTTGTTTACTGTCCCAGCTGTGACACCTCAATGTTGTCATCAGATGGATGTCATGGATGGTGTTATTTCTCCTGAGGATACTGGGGGGGTTTAAATGTTTGGGGGAAGCTTAAAATTCCTCTGGTACATCAAATCTAGTCATCTGGAGCTTAGAGATTTTTGAAGGTTTTAAACTCATGGTTTAAAAAGGAAAAAAAAAATCTTTCATTCTTGTGTAATTGTAGTGATTTGAGTCTGTGGTGGTGCTTTCCTGCTGTAGATTTGATTAACAGGAAGAAGTAGGGTTTATTTTATAAGTGGTACTTCATGATTTTATCAATTCATATCTTTTCAATTTCAAAAGGGCTTGAAAGCAACATTTTATTGTAGTGTAATATTAAATTGCAGTCCCTTAGCAATGCTTTTACATGAATGCTGATTTCACCTAATAGCTAAAGGCAGGACAGGTAGCCAGGAATTGGTAGTGAGCAGATTCAGGTGTGGGAGAGCTCTGTTAGACAATTTCTCACTTGAGGAGGGGCCTGGGCTGCCAGATAACATCATAGTTGAAGCATTTGCTTATCTGCTTTTAGGAGAGAAAATAGTTGGGACCAAAATGATCTTTTTTCTTTTTTTTTTTTCCCTTTCATTCTTACATTGTCTGTTTTAGTAATAATGCTATTTTCCATGTAACATTTGCCTTTTTATTCTCCTCCTCCCTCACAAAATTTCTCAGCAGTGTCCTTAATTGTCTCCTGACTTTACTGGTATGGCCCTTCACACACTCCTATAGACAGCATGGCTCATGGAGCTTAATGAGACTAAGTTCATTAAATTAATCCTAGTAATTAACAAACTTGCTGCTTACTTCTCCCTTGTCTGATTTGTGACACTCTTGGCAATTGGTTTCCTCTGGAAGCAGAATTGCATCCAAAAAACCCATAAAAGTGAAAAATAAATTAATCTTCATTAGAATTATAGTATTGAATGTAAAGCCTTTTGCTGATGCCTATTGACTTAGAAATGTGGGTTTTTTCCCCCCAGGGAAAAGAAACCAATAAAGAGAGAGTTCACTACAGGAGCTTTTATTCTATTTTCTTCTTCTATACACCTGTGTCTGGAACAGGTTTGGGATATACTACAGATAGATATATATCTATATATAGATATCTATATATACTGATATTCCTTGAGTCCTTCTGATCCATTAGAATATCCCTTTGGGCTCTGTGGGAAGACCAAGTGGAGAGGATGGAAGGCAGCCCATAATTCCATGAGCAACCTGATCACTCCTGAAGGTAGCAGTAAATCTCAATCCTGTCACATCTGGAGCTTAGACTAAACTTTTACCAGATCAGCAGCTTTCTCCTCAAAGTAAATGCTGGAAAAATACCTGAAAAAAAGGCACCACTTCCTTTCTCTTCTCACAGCATACATGTAATTTTGCAGTGGTGGGGCTGGCTGTTGCTAAAACAAATTTCTTGCTGCTAAACTGCAGCTCCTGACCCTGCAGCATCCCAATGTCTGTTCTGTAAGCTGTGGAGCCCACCTGCAATCACCTGGGGTGCCCTGACCAGCTGCTTCTGAAAAGCTGGGACTGTGCAGCAGTGAGAAATTCATGGAATAGTAAAGCACTGGGAACCAGGAGTGAACTGCTGAAGGAGTTGATGATGCAGAAACAGGATGCCCTGGCCAGGGCACCAGGCAGGATGAGCAGCTGTGATGATTGCACTTTGTATGGACACTAAAAAAACCCAGAAAACATCCTATTATGTTGCTAAATGAAATTCAGCTTCAAATAACTTCTCCAAAGTTTAGGTTTCTAAGTGTAAGGTGGTTTTATTGGATTTCCTGCTCCTAAAATAGAAAATAGCTTTAACTGCAGAACAAGCAAGGCTAAGATCTGTCTGATTATACAAAGGCAGAGTAGTTAGGGTGATATCTACTCCTGCAGATGTGAATTTAGTTTTAATTTCCCTGTTGGGTGAATGATTAACCATTTTGACTGTCCTGGTATTATTACAATTAGTATTTGTCCACAGAAGAGATTCATGGTGCTTTTAGGCAGGTGGTCTAAATCACCTGATCTAAAATCTTTAGCAGTGGCCGTATCTGCCTGGATTTCCAGCTTTATGGGTTTGCAAATCAGTGGCCTGCATGTGGAGGGAGAGAGTGGTTTTCTTTGTTGAACCTGATTTAATTCAGCTTTCCCAAGGGGATTCTGCTAATGATGATCTAATTCAAACCAGGATGCCTGGCTTGAAGGCAGGCTGTTTTTCTGTTTAAAAACCAACAGGAGGTTTTCTGCTCTAAGGCAGAGAGAGGCTGAAAGCAGCATAGATCAAACTAAAAAGAGAAAATTTCTCTAAGAAAACATTTCTTCCTAAGATCACTGAAAAATTGTATTTAATCACAGAATCATTTGGGTTGAAGAGACCTCTGAGGTCATCCAGTGCAAGCTGTGTCTGATGCCCACCCTGTCCCCAGCCCAGAGCACTGGGTGCCACCTCCAGGGATGGGCACTCCAAACCTCCCTGGGCAGCCCCTGCCAAGGCCTGAGCTCCCTTTCCATGGAGAATTTTTTCTTGAAATTAAAAAAATCCAAAAAACCCCACAAAAGCAAACAAACAAACAAAATAAACATGAAACCAACTGCTTTTTTTTTTTCTCAAACAAAATTTGTGAAAAAGCCCCACAGCCTGACTTGCTCATGCTGCATAGAGCTGCTGGTCTGTGAGAACTCAAAATGTGGTTCAGACTGTTGTATTATGAGATCTTCTGCTTCCATCTGGTTTTTATGGCTTTTGAT
This sequence comes from Parus major, assembly GCF_001522545.3. Lineage (NCBI taxonomy): Eukaryota > Metazoa > Chordata > Aves > Passeriformes > Paridae > Parus > Parus major. Next base: position 17,109,122 of record NC_031780.1, on the reverse strand, counting down.
TTCACTAGTTGAGAGGCATCACACCTTTCCAATTTCCTTGATTAGCTGCAGTTAGAAGGTTCTGAATGTGTGTTTATTTGTAACCTTCCATGATTGACTTCAGGCAAAATGTTTATTTTTAGTTTGTGAGTAACTGAGATCAAAATTATTCTTCCATTGTTTGCTCTCATCCAGGTGCTTTCTTTCATTTAAAATAATGAAGTGGTTCAAAAAAAGAACTCAAACCCTTTGTGTGTGAACATGTGCTGCATTTCTGATTTCCTACTTTAGAAAAATCCAGAAACAATCCTCACATTTAAAGACTTTAAAACCCTTGTTGAAATTTTGCAGATAAGATTCACCTCAGTGGTTTTGAGTATGTTCTTAGGCATTAAACTTTGCAAATTTGCAGTTTCTAAGATTCACAAATTGTTTTTTGTCTTTTCAGATTTAAAAGTGCTGAAGCAAAGCAGTAAGTACAGTGGTAAACATAAAGGGAAAAACAACAGTAGTGAAAGCATTTCAGACCCAAGTTCAATTATTTCAGTAGTAGAAATTTAATAAAAGTTTGTGCAAATTTTCTAGGCAACATTGCAATGAAGAGTTGTAATCTAGGTGGTCTGGATCTGCCTGATATGAATTCTGTCTATGAATCAAAACAGATCTTTAAAGAAATCACTGCAGGGACATTAGAAAACTTAATGTTACTTGGTGAAACATGGTATCAGTTTTGAGTGATAGTGAGAAGCAAACAAAAAATGTTTGGGGGGCAAATAAAAGAAAATAAAATTACAAATAAAAGAAATTGTAGTGTAGTTGAAAAACTATGGAGTATCTATTCCAGGTGGATAAATGCCTTTCTGAAGGGATGGGTGGATGGGGATTCCAAGAGTGGCAAGTGCAGTCTCTGTCATCTCTCGCTGTGCTGTCCTGGAGAACCTGGTTTGCAGTCCAGGGAGTGGAATCAGTTCTGCACAATGGGAATGCAAATCCGTGCTGACAGCAGCACAGTCAGGGAAAAGTAGGAGCTTGAAATGTTTTTAATTAGAATGCAAAAATTAATTTGCCAGTAGAGGGGCCTGTGGAATTTTGCTGTGATCACTGTGCAAGAAAGAAAGAACTGCTGAGGGAGGCTCCTACTTAGGAAACCAGAGCAGTGTTGTATCTAGTCTGAAAAATGAAGTGTCTGTGTTTCTTTTTTACCCTATTTTTGTGGCTATTATGTTTTGATAAAACTGATGAAAAAAGCATGATAACTTAAATAGAAGAGTGAAATTAGCATCAGCCTTTTAATCTGAATGATTGGTTTAAGACTAAGTCATTAAAATCATAGTTGGCAAAAGTAATTTATTCTGTAATGAATTCTGTAATCAATAATAAGAGATTTTGTGAAGTCCTTCTTTTCCTGAGTAAAATGTGTTTAAATCCACTTTTAAAAATTATTATTTAAGATCTATTTATTACTATTCATGTTCTTTATCCTTGCATAAAGTCCCTATTTTGTGCAAGTTCACAAACAAGAATCCAGCCCTCAGTTAAGTGGCAGATTTAGTAGGGGAATAAAACTTGTGGTTCCAGAATCACCTTTCCTGTAATGATTTACTCATAATTCTGAACAATTTATTTAAAAAAACAAACAACAAACCAACAACAACAAAAAAAACATCCAAAACACAGCACCTCTTATATTGTAATTAATTTACCTGCTATGAAGCAAAAATATATGAATTGTATTTTCAAGATGAAAGGATTACTTACTGAAATAATTGGGCATATTTTTCTCAATTTAAAATAAGTATGTGTTCAATAAGCCTGAAATGCAACTGGTTCTTGTTCTAGAAAATATGGGACAGAGCCAGGAATTTCCTGAAGGCTGTACTGGAATATGATTGGATAATGATGGTCAGTATTGATCTAAAAGCCTAAAACATCTTTCTATATTTTTTTCAGTGATGTGAAGATGATTTTGATACTGAGGAGAAGGAAGAATTAAACTGTAGAGGTGATACAGTGTTTTCTCAGTCAATTAGCAGATAGTTTTGAGTTTTCTATTAGCAGAGTTGTATATATCCTGAAAGCTCTTTCAGATGTGAAGAAAAGAATTCAGCAAATTCTCTTTTCTGTTACGAGTTTGTCCCTTTGGCTCCATGTGAAATGGGAGCTCCAGGTCATGCACAGAGCTGCATGCTGACCTAAGATAATTGTCCCTGCCATGCTTGATACTTGTCTGCCATATCAAATGCAAAAAAAATCTTGATGTAGATAGAATAGTCCACTTCAGACTGAACTGAGCTGATTCAGTGTTTGCTTGGTAGAGGTCAAGAGCAGAGACACAGCTCTTGTGGCTGGTGGGGTGAGAAGCAGCTCATCCATGTTCCTGCAGCACTCTTCAGTGAGTATTAGCTGGCACTTTTTGCATTGCATGTTCCACAGATCTTGGAATTTTCAAGTCATGGCTTTGATGGCCAAACAAAAAGAAATAGTGAAAGATGGGTGCTGGTTTTTTGTGGTAAGCTTCTGATAGTGGCTTGTGTGCTGCAGTGGTGAAAGTGGTGATGAGAAACAGAACCGAAACCATTGCTGACCCATTCATTTTGTGTAGAGTTCACAGACTCACAGGATGGTTTGGGTTGGAAGGGGCCTTAAAGCCCATCCATTCCCACCCCAGCCATGGCAGGGCCAGCTCCCAGTGTCCCAGGAGCTCCCAGCCCCAATGTCCAAGCTGGCCTTGGGCACTGCCAGGGATCCAGGGGCAGCCCCAGCTGCTCTGGGCACCCTGTGCCAGGGCCTGCCCACCCTGCCAGGGAACAATCCCTGCCCAAGATCCCATCCAGCCCTGCCCTGTGCCACTGGCAGCCATTCCCTGCCTCCTGGCCCTGCAGCCCTTGTCCCAAGTCCCTCTCCAGCTCTCTTAGAGCCCCTTTAGGCACTGGAAGCAATTCTAAGGTCTCCCAGGAGCCTTCCCTTGTCCAAACTGTCTTCTCTAGTTTGTAAATTTGGAGTAATGCATGAAGTTCTCATACACTTTCTTAGTGATTGAGAAGCAGGAATTTATTTCCTATCTCTTTTCTGTACTTTTCAAGATATTCCTTTATACTGTGTGTGTTTTTCATTGCTGTGATTCCTAAATCCTGTTATTTTCTTGTACAGTGACCAAGTCACAATATCTACTGGGAGTTCTCAACTCCTCTCAGGTTAGTACTACAAAACAAAGTCTGTCTTATGCTTTAAAGCAACAGAACCTGGAAATTGATTCTTTGTGCTGTTTCAAATTTTCCTTGCTCCTTTAAAGAAACTAAATGTTTGTCACAACACTGTAATGTCTTGGTAGCCTTTGTATTTTTGTTGTCTCTTAAAACCTCATGTGCTCAGCCCTTCCTAGGAAAATGTAATAATACTGCACTGTTCCCCAGCTGTCAAACCCAGACATTTATTCATGATTCAGCTTGTGTGCATGTGTGGGCATTGAAAATATGATCTATCATTCAACACCTTTGTTTATGCTGGTCCTGTCTTGAAACATATGTTAAGTCTTGTTGGTTTAATCCTGTGTTCCCCTTTCCCACTGGATTTAGATAAAACATGAAAGGCAAAATGGTGATGAGGAGAAGTGACAAACAGCCTGAATTTCTCCTGATTTCTATATTTGTGTTATTTTCTGTGCTGAATTTCAGGTTAAGGCATGTTGTACCAGCCTTTCATCCCTCTGAGTGTTAAAAGGAAGATCACCATTATGTGCTGTCATAAAACCTTTTTTAAAGGCAAATCTTTCAACATATTTGAGATAGGGTAAGAGGATAAAACAGTACAAAAACCTCTCAAAGTTGTAAATAAACCTATCTGCCAAAACAAAGCTGATGACAAAATTGAAGCATTTAAAAAGACAAGGAGCACTAAAACCAACATAAAGCTCCCTCAGAAGGTGGAGCTGTTTTTAGTTTGGGGTGGTGGGGTAGAGAGAACCTTTGGTTTCTGATATGATTGATCTGAAAAGTTTCCAGTCAGTGGAAAATATTCTACTGAGTTTTGTGCATATTAAATGGCTGCTTACAGAAGGTGGACAACACGAGCATGTGCTTTTCTTTTCTGCTTGTGGATATTTTTCAAGCTTTGTTGGGATTTTTGGGTTTTATGATCACTTGGGAGTGATTGAGTTCATGGTTTGATTTCCACCCTCTGCCAGCAGACTAGTTTGTGCAGGTTTTGAATCTCCAAACAACTTTCTGTAGCTACTCCGTGGGGCTCAGAGTAATTTACCTCATGGCTCAGCCTTGACATAAGAATGCTCATGTGATTTGCTGACCTTTATCTCCTACCTCAATGCCAGACCCCCTTTTTCCCCTTATCTTGCTTCATGTCTCAGTGGAGTGAATATTTTTTGGCAAGGTGAATAAGGCTCTGTAGTGCTAAAACACACTAAGATTGCAGTGTGTTCTCTTTTCTCAATAATGATTTTTCTTTGTATATTTTTGTATTTTCATATGAAAAAGGCATCTAGAGAAAGTATCTTTTATTTCTTGTATTAAAAGATGAACAAAGCAAACAAGTGGAAACTAAACTGAGATATAGCCAAGTATTATGTTACTCCTTTTTCTTGTTGACAGAATTGGTGTTTGCTCTGAGAGAAGATGTTTCCCTGCAGAGTCCAATGCCTTTCTCCAGGTTTGAATTGTTTGAGGAAAACAAGTGGTTTTGGTTTTTTTTGCTTTTTCTTCTCACACAAAGGCAATAAGTAATTCAGTTAATCGATGTGTGCTATCCTTTGAGAAGGGCTTGGAGATGAAATTTTTAGTTGTATTTTTCATGTAAAGGCTTGTACCATTTTTTTTCCTTAATTTTAATAATAAAAACTGTGTAGGTGAGGTTAAGCAGACTCTGTAAGTGCGTGGTGAAGCCAGAGGTGTTCCATGTCGATCTCAGTTTTCAGAGATACTCTTTTCAAAATCAGCCTTCACATACTTGAAACCTTTGATTGTGAGCATTTAGTAGTGATACCATTATTTCAGAGTGAGGCTCACAGGGTGCTTGTATTTAAACTTCAGTTTAAAAGATTATTTGGCAATGTGATATAAGCATAGAATATCTCAGTTCTGTGCTCTGAAACACAGAAGATGGCAGATATTTTGAGTGATTATTGCTAAATGATAGCTGTTGACTTCCAGGAACAATAGAATTACAGTCAGCTGTAGAACTGAATATAAATTCCTGCATCCTGTAACTTGTACACTCAGGAGTTATTGCCTCTGTAGTTCTGAGCTGCTCGTTTGTTTGAATGGTCTCTCGCTGGTCTGTAACCAATTTCTTCGTCTCTTAATGCAGAACAGAAGCAGTAACAGTAACATTCATGTGATACTTGGGATAAATTGAGAGAGTAGTGCCAGCAGGAGCTACTCTCTAATGCACTGGTACTCTTTCAGACCCAGAATGTGACAATTTCTTTGTCCTAGATTGAATTTCCAGCAGGAAAGAATACTCCAACTCTGTGGCATAGTTTCCTCTCTCCAAAGAGTGTGTGTCCTACCCTGTTTGAGTCTGAGGGGGGATGTGATTTATGCAACCAGCAGTTGGTTTCAGCACCACAGAACAACTCTTTTAGAGAGAGTCAGATTATTTACGTGTTGTGGTAGCATTGCTTATATCTCTGCCTGGTGACTTCTGCTTCGATTTATGTCACTGCAGAAAGCATCTGGTTGTTCTTTCAGTTCCCTGACAGTTCAGGTTTGGGTTTCACACTCTGCTTGCACTGTTTTCACATTTCTGCCTTCTCTGGCTGACTGTTGTTATAAATCAACGTTTGGTCAATTTGTCTCCCACTCTGTCTCAAGGCTCCCCTAGATGCATGTTGACAGTCCAAAATAGTTTCTTCAGGCAGACCCAAATGGTTGCTGCTTGCATGTAAAACAAATTAACTTCTGCCTCCCCAGGATGAGAAAGGATTGATTGGATAAATTAAATCCAGGCTATATTTATCAAATAAGTGCTACAGGAATTTCCTGCATTCCTTGAGGTGCTTTAGTACCTCCCTGTACTTCACTGAACCCCAGAGTCCCTCATAGTTGTCTCAGTGGAAAGTGCCACCACAATGGTTCTGCCAAAGGAATGGTTGCTTCATTTAAAAGTTTTGTATCAGGAAACAGAGTCAGCTCACTGCAGAAGAATGCATAAGGTACAAATGTCAGAATGAACATTTCTTAGAGAATAGCAGGTTGTGCAACTCCAGTACTACCTGGGAATTTGAGAGCTCCCCTGTGCAGCCAGGCTGGGAGAGCTGGGGCTGCTCAGCTAGAGAGGAGAAGGTTGTGTGGAGACCCCAGAGCTCCTTCCAGGGTCTGAGTGGCTGCAGGGACCCCAGAGAGGGACAATTCCTCAGGAGCTGCAGGGCCAGGAGGCAGGGAATGGCTGCCAGTGGCACAGGGCAGGGCTGGATGGGATCTTGGGCAGGGATTGTTCCCTGGCAGGGTGGGCAGGCCCTGGCACAGGGTGCCCAGAGCAGCTGGGGCTGCCCCTGGATCCCTGGCAGTGCTCAAGGCCAGCTTGGACATTGGGGCTGGGAGCACCTGGGACACTGGGAGCTGGCCCTGCCATGGCTGGGGTGGGAATGGATGGGCTTCAAGGTCCCTTCCAACCCAACCCATTCCATGATTCTATGACACCCCTGAATGCAGTGCAGATTTTTAATAATGGTGAAACGGTTTGTGGATGACATTGTTCTCACTTCAAGGGAGAAAAATGCAGAAACACCTTTGAGCCCTACAAAGCCCTGGTCTCATGAAGTGAATGAAGCCTGTGAATGCAATTTGCAAACAAGTGAATTCCCTGCTTTGTCAAAGGATGAGCTCTAAGCAAAGCATTGTGTATTTACTCTCAAGTAAAACCAATGCTTTCATCTGGAATGTTGAGCCTATTTTAGTTGCTCTGGCTGTACAAACTCTGTAAGCTGTTTTTAAGTCTGCATAGGGAAAAGGTAGGAAGAATTCACCACAGTTCTGATGAAATCAAATTAAAAATTCATGGAAGTAAAGCACTGTTCTGCCTGATCCAGTAAGAGTCAAGTTTGGGAAATAAAAAAGCATTAGGAGATGCAGAAGCCTCTGGTGCGTTATTTTATTTAATTTTAAATGTAACTTGTCTATTTTGTGATGATATTATCACTTGCCTCTTGAATACAGTAATTCTCAGAGGAATAATCTTCCCTCCTACGCTGCTGATGTAGGAATGTGCTGTATTTGATGATCAACAAGAGTATATTCCATAAAGGGCTTTAAGCCAGTTGTGCTTGGAGGAAAGAGAACTTGTATCAGTAGCAAATCAATACTTTCTTTTTATATTTGTGAAACATACATATTTGTGCTAGATAAATACAACACTGCCTAGCTCTGTTTAGTTTGCTTACCTGCACAAATTCCAGAGACCACATCTGCATTTTTGTCATTACTATCTCACAAGTTTATTCACAACAGATAGCTACAATACTAGGGTGGGATTTTTTAACATTCACTTTTGTATGTTGGAAGAAGGCATGGACAGGAAAACAATTGAGAACTAATAGTAAAACTTTGTTAAATTAGCTGTTGCAGTTGGAATTATCATGGAAAGTTAAAGTTCCCTCACAGGAAAAATTTAGCTTTTTTCAGTGGGATACTTCATGGATGTCTGCTTTAAGCCAGAACAAGGCAGAAGCACTATGAGACTAATTTGCAGCATAGGAACTCAATTAAAATGAGAAAAAACACAACAGTATGAAAATGGAATGGTGTGATGAACAAGTGCAAATTGTATCTCCAGTTTCATGCATTTTGATAATTACAGTTTCTTGACAAAGTCTCTGTACTTCCAGCAGTGTGTCAGGCAATTTACAGCAGGAGAGAAGGTCAAGTTCACTCTAAGTCCAAGCGTGGTCTCACATCATTCCAGCAGAAATAAATCAAGTTCCCAAGAAGTTTGGGGCTGCCCAAACACATACTGAAGTTTGTAAATGAGAACTTCATATTAGCTGGGCAATGTTTTGGGAACTGGGCACCTTGCTATGAGATTTGTGAGCAGCAGATGCCCTGAGCAGGGAGCTGGAGGGGCAGGAATGTGACCAGGAGAGCTGGGCATGGAGGTCAGCAGAGCACAGCTCAATCCCACTTCAGGGCCCCAGGGCTGCAGGGAGGAGAGGAGAGGTTTTGGTCACACAGCATAAGGGTTAAGGGTTCTTTGTTCTGCCCATGCTCAGCAGCGCCAACATTTCCATAAAACAGACCTAGGATGCAGGACTCCTGTCCTGGAGTGGCTGTCTAAGCAACAGGAGACATCCAAACTTTTAATTACAAGAGTAACCAGCACTCCAAAGAGCCATCAGTGGGGAGTGGGGATGCATTACTGCTGCCACTGCAGAAGGGCTCAGAAGGAGGTGCTGTGGCCTTTTATGAGTGCAGATTTTTTCAGTTGCTTAAGTTCTATGTCCCACTTTAAATATTGATGATCTCCATGTAAAGACTCGATATGGCTGTAATCTCTAGGATGTAAATGGTAGCCTAAAGGAATAGATTTTATAAAGTACTGGGAAATTGCTCTGCATTATGTTCAGAGAAGCATTATGGAATGGAAGCAGTACTTAAAAAATTGTGCTTTCTTCTCAAGATGGAAAAATGCTGGGAAACCTTTATTGTCTAGAGTGTTTAGTGCCTGAGAATTCCACAGAAGCTCCATTCTGGATCTTGTAATAAATATTGTCCTAGCCTGCCATAGGAATGTGGTCACTTCAGCTGTAGTAAATGAAGAGCATTGTCTGAGTGCTGTAAGTGGATTGGATTTAAAATGGTTAGATTGTGGCTTTGTCAGGGAGAGAAAAAGGACAGCTTCTCACTGAGATAGCTGTCGAACTGAATAGTCCTTTGGAGATAAGGCATCAATAACTTCCTCCTAATCTTAGTTGAGCTTAATCAAACACCTCACTTATCAGACTTAGCTGCTCTCAGGTAAAAGGTTCCTTATCTGGCATTCACAGGGTTTTATAGGAAGTTAGTTAACATCAAAAAGCGCAGATTTTGAGCATGACAAAGTCACCCCTACTCCCCAGAATACAAGCAATCATACTGCTCCCAGCCAGGAAAAGCAGCTCAATCTGAAATCTTAAAAGGTTCTAGTCACAATTGGGAAATTTTTCTTTATTAATAATGATAATGGCTGGGAGTTTTGTTCTTTGGAGCTGTTGTGCTCCTGAACAGAATAGCACCAGGTTATAGGAGCAAAGAGGGTTGTAATCCTTTTTGCTTGGGAAAATAAAAAATCTACAGGACAGGGAAAAAGACATAAATTTACATTGTTGGAGGGTTATTTTTATAATAATTCAGTATGCCAGTGGGTGATACTAGAGAGTCTCCATTGCCAAGCCAAGTCCTATACAGCAAAGCAACTGTTAATTTTGTTTGTTTGATGCATTTCTACCTCTGAGATAGAAATTTCACTTATTGAACATGCCCACCCATAAAGCAGGGGAGGGCTGCCTTTGTTCTGATTCTGCTAATTTTGGTTAGAACAGTGTCCTTCTTTTGTGAGTAAATACCCTGGGAAGATCCAGAGACAGGACACTGTTTGCTAAATGGCAAAAAAGATATGAGAGGAAAGATGAAATCCAGAAAGGGAATTGACTTGGCACTGATGTAAGGTAATAGGGGTGATATGAAAGTCTAAGGGAAATGTTTCATTTCAAAAGATAAAAAGCATTATGAAGATTTCAAAGACCTAGACTGCTACTGAACTGTATCTGGTGAAAGAAGAGTGTGAAACATTAAGCATTTGAAATGTTTTGTTCATATGGGAATTCATTTGAAATTGTTGTTGATTTTATTATGCAGTTCATGTTAATGGATATTTGACTGTAAGGTTGATTATTAATGAAGGACAAATGAAATCTATGCTTAATGTTATGCCATAGTATGTCACCTTGAAACTTTAATTGTAAAAATTCAGTGGGGCCAGACTTGATCAGTATTTCAATTGAAAGCCACAAGACAGCTGAAGTACTGCTGTGACAGGGCCCTGAACAGCTTCATTGCAATTCCTGCCACCTTTAGAGACAGGGACAGAATGGCTGCAGCCTTTCATGAGAGTATTTTATTTTAAGATGGATTAAAAAGTAACCAAACCAACCCACAACCCACTTTGGAAGGTTTTGGTTGGCCACCAATCAACAAAACCTGTGTAGCACTTTCTATAATAAACAGGTTTTTTGCAGTCTTGCTGGCTGTAATATTTATTTCAAACTATTCTGAGAATGCTGAATGGTTGTTTTGTTTCATTCCATGATCTACAAGTACAAATTCTTCAGAATTCTAAGGCTTCCTTAGAAAATATTTTGCAGAGGTACAGAAATACCCATTGGAGTGGGCCAGGACTTTGAGGGTGGAGGTCTTTGATAACCTGGTGTTTTTTTCTGCTAGAAAATATTGGTTTGTCAGAAGAGTTTCACTGAATATAAAATATAAAAAGTTAGCTCTAGGATGGGGTTATTTGAAGGAAAAGCAGCCTTCTTTACTGCCTTTCCACAACCCCAAAGCATGGCTGCTGTTAGTCACCCAGCTCTGGGATTGCCCCCTTGCTCCCACAGGAATTCCTGCAGAATGGGAGCCCTGGAGCCTCTGGAATGGGCTCCAGGATTGTAGGTGATGGGGACCGAGGGAGCAGAGCTGCAGAAGCACCCAGCTCTTGTAGGTCACCCAGCTCAGGCGCTGTTTTGGGGGCTGTGTCAGGAGCCTGGCTCCAGGGAAATAAAGCCAGGTTTGCAGTTGGAATGTCACAGTGCCACGCTGTGGTGGTTTGCAAGATCGATCACAGGCAGGAAACTCATCTGAGGACCCCTAAAACCACGGGACAGGGCTCTCTGTACCTTGCTAATCACTGGTGTGACAGATCTGCACAGGGTTGATACTTGGCAATTTTGCCAGCATGGCTCTTTGCCTCCTGCTCTTCTTCTGCATTTCACTGAAACCTGCACTTGTCTTTGGGAGGTTTTTATTTCCCTGTGAGTAACTTCCTCTGAAGTCAGCAGAGGGGAATATCAGGAGAAACAACATAAATTCAGTAGTCTTCAGTTTGTCCTTGTTTTCATCTTTTTCTAAAGAAAAATAAATTTCAGTATCCAGTTGCTTTAGTCAGGCTTCAGATGTAACCTGTATATTTAATATAATCTAATATTCATTAAACAAATCTTTGGGTTGATTGTTCAAAAATGTATCTGTCATTAGGGCATCAGATGGATTCTCCTAGGTGATCCCTGTGGAACTATTCATCCTTAGAAATCCCTTTCTGATCTCATCTGTCTCTCCACTCAATGTGCTTGTGAAATTAAAACCCTGCACAAAATCAGAAGAAATAAGCAGGGTGGGAAGGACAAACCTCTCTCTTGAAGCTGCTGCTTTCCTTGTCTGTGGGCCAGGCCAGGGAAGGATCAGCCTGTGCCCCTGAAATAGAACAGGGTTCACCCTGGAAAAAGCAAGAAAAGTCATAGTGAAGCAATCATCAATCTAAACTTCTGTATCTCCAGTCTGATTTCTTCAGCTCAAGCAGAGAGCAGGGAAAAGCAAGTGCAGCCACTTGCATTGTTATGTTGTTTGTGCAACAGGGCCTCAGGTGCTGGGCACAAAGATTGCAAATCTTTTGAATTATGGCAGTTTGCAGAGTTCTACAGGGTAGAAAGTGAAAGAAGCATAGTCAGGAGTATACAGTGGCTAAAGCAGAGCTAGAAAGAGAATCAAGAGTTTGCTCTTCCACTTCTATACGTGAGAAGAGATTTCTTTAATGGTGTCAGGCCTCAATATTTTTCTAGGAGTTGAGGAGAACAATTTAAATTAATTGGAATTTTCAATAAGATTTTAAATGAACAAATCAGTGCTCCTTTGTGACATGGGATACTACTGCAACCTTTAGAATTGAGATATATGGCCTTAACACAGGTTAGGCAACCTGTTTATAATTAAGATTATAGAAGCCTTCTCAAGTTATAATTACAGTGCAGTGTTTCAGGCACTGTTGTCTTTTTGCACTCCCTGCTACCAGCAGCACATATGTGACTCGGCATTTAACCATGTGCATTGTTCACATGGTATCACATTAATAATGTCAGTGCACCTGAGGTGGAAGGAGCTCTTGCACAGCTTTCCCCCTCTCTGTTCCTGCCTGTGTCACAGCAAAGGCTCCCCAGGTCATTGTGCTGGTATCTCTGGGCTTTCTCCTGCCAGATGGTTGGGTTGCAAGTGAGGTCTCATTTCTCATTCTTCTTTTATTTTTTTCCCCTCCTTTGGAATATCTTTAATTCTGGAGAGTTTGTTAAATCTGAGTGCAGCAGGTATAATTTTCTCATTAAATCAAAGGACAAGGTCATTATATGTTAAAAGGAGGAAATAACTAGTTCACACATGTTATCCTCACAAAAATATGAGCTGAGCAATTCTGTACTGACCTTTCAATATCATTCAAAATTAAATTCCATATTCACTCTGCTACTGTCTTCTGCTGCTATGATGCTAGAGTGGCTTTTAGAAAAAATATAAATGGGAACTGTTTCTTTAGAACTAATCCATTGCAGTCGCTTGGCCCTGATTTTTTATTTGTTTGTCCATATTTAACATTTTAATGTAGCACACACATGGTCTCACTGTATCGATCATGGCAACATCAGGTAGTTTCTAACTGCAATAAAAACCACGGTAATCTTTCGCATGCACTACTGTCTCCAGAAATACAGGCCTTGATATGCTTAAGAATAACAAGTGGAAGGACTTGCATCATTAAATACTGTAGAAAAGACATTAATATAGATTTGTAGTCATAGAATGAATTGGTCTGTCTCAGTGGCAGGAAGCAATTTCTGCAGGGTGTAATTCCAAACACAAAAGAACATTGCTACAAAGGTGCTGTGAAGACACAGAACAGTAACAGATAACCCCCCAGAGAACACATTTACTAGAGGAATATTTGAGTGATTTGAGAATGAAGGAATAGAATAGTAACACTCAGGGCTGCAGTGTTCACATCTGTGAATATGCTTAATTTTTTTATTGCAGTGCTTTAATTGTGGTGCCTGACAGATAGGACTCTGTAAGATTCCTCCTTATCCTCAGGCCTTAGGATGGAGATGTTTCTGTTCACTGGCAGGAGTGTCCTGTGTGAGGCAATCATTTATGAAAAGGTTTGGAAACTGTGCTAAGGGAGGCAGGTACTTTGTGAGGAAAGCTCTGTCTGGCTCTGCTTTCAAAACCCAGCAAAGCTGGCTTGCAATAGTTCCTGTGGTCCTGGAAAACAGCAGAACATTGATAAATATTTGGGGTTTGAGTAAGTTAATGATGGCTGTAAATGATGGCTGTAAATGATGACTTCTGTGCCTAAAAATGGGGCGCTCAGGCCAGAGAATGTGTTGGATAAATGGGTAATATTTTATTGAAGCCTCTTGGCAGAGACTTGCTCTGATGGTGATGAAATTAGAGATGGATAAGAAAGTTTTTCATCTTAATGTAGGCTGGCTTTGGAAACTCAAGGTGCAAACAAAAGGTTTGTACAGGAGGAAAACAAACTTTGCCAAGGTTGAGGGCAAAATATTAAACAGCAACAGGAGTACCATATTCAGATGGTTCTCCTCTGTTCCAGATTAATGTCCTGACCTTTGTATTTTATTAGTCGGGGATATCTCCATCTCTTTCTGGGTTTGACCAGAAACCTTTTCCAGCACAGTGCTGTAGTTGGTCTATTCTCAGCCTTTTGTCTATTGTGCCTAAAAATAGTTGAGTTGAGCGAGTCAGGAATTTGGCTGTTTCAAATACAGAGAGGGTGACTTGCCAAACTGGAGGGAGCACGATGAAATGGCTTCAGTTTGAAGTTGAGTTCATCCCTTTGCTTTAAGATAAGAAATTCCTGAACTGAGAAGGCAGATACAACTTCCACTTTAAGAAAGGACACAAGGAAAGGTCAAAACAATTTAGAAGAGATTTGTCTCTTCAAATAAGGCAAGTAGTTATGTTGTTTTAAAAAAGGAAATGAAATCTTCATTGTGGAGGACTTATTCATGTAAAACAGATTAAAATATGCATTCATAATATGTAAATATAGAGTCAATTAATATGAAGCTTTTTTACAGTATAAGTGATTGTAACCTGCAAGTGTCCTCTGGGACGACTTTGAAACTGAAATGCTTCTTCTCTATAGTCCCAGTTAACAAAAATCAATAAACAGTAAACATAAAGCAGTCTGTTGCCAAGTGAGCAGTGTCTGAATAGGACAGTTTAATTTTCAACAGATGAGCAGAATTCACCAGGAGCAGATAGGCTCAGGAGCCCGGTATGCATTCCAGGACCAATTCCAGTAGGTGACAGAAAGAGTAAAATTCAGAAAGGTTTAAAATCTGTGAGTTTGGGCTGACTCCTGTCTGGTTTCCCTCGGATTTCATCACTTACACCCCTGTGAAGTCAAGATGAAGAGGGCATAAAAACACTGAAGCATTTATTTCCCACTTCCAGTTTGATCTTTTCTTTGATCCTTGAAAGATTCCGTCAAAGCAGGACAGCTGGAATCTGTCAGGAGGCCTGTTGGTGAAGGAGGTCGTGGTGTGTCAATTTAGCAAAGGTGACATCTCTCCCCTGCAAAAGATGGTTCTGCTCACAGGGAAAGGGGTGCCAAGAGAACAGGCAGAACTCATTGCAGCTCTCACTGTTGCCACAACTCCCTGTAAGCCTGGTGCTGTCAGGAATGCTCAAGTCACAGTAAGGAGATAACATTATTTATACTTCAAATTATACAAAGGGATGTCTGAATATTTTTCCCTTGAACAGGTGCCGTAGTTGATAACAATAATAAATCATGCCATGTGATGCAGTGTTTTAAATGGTCATGCTCTGTTCCCCTTTCTAAAATTAAGCCTTTTGGAAGTCATAGAATCTCTTCAGTTTGGAGGTCAGGGATCGTTGACCCAGCTCCTGTCCTTGCACAGACCCCCCAACAATTCACCAGGCATCCCTGGCAGCGCTGTCCAAAGGCTCCTGGAGCTCTGGCAGCCTCAGGGCTGGGACCATTCCCTGGGGAGCCTGGGCAGTGCCAGCACCTTTGGGGGAAGCAGAACCTTTCCTGATCTCCAGCCCGAGCCTGCCCTGGCCCAGCTCCAGCTGTTCCTTCTGGTCCTGTTTCCAGTGACAGCATCCAAGGGAACAGCACAAAGCTGTGTCTCCTGTGTTCCTATAAGTCTCCTTATAGGAACACAGGTAAGAAAGTATTTGGCCATTTCTACCAGTGATCTGCTTGTGTACAATGTTCTGTTAATTTTTCTGATTTTCACTTGGCACATGATCCTTGGACTATTCATCACTGCATCTTTAGTTGCATTAATCCAAGTTGCAAATAGCTGCATGTTTCTGGTGATGCACAGGCTGGCTCAACTAAGTACAAAACTTAATTTTAAGTAGATTGCAGAGGGTTTTGCACACTTGGTATGTTCAGCTTTTGAAAGCAGTTTCTGCTGAAAGTCTGTCTACTTAAAATTCAAGCACTCTGCAACTAAGGAACTCCAAAAAGAGGTAATGAACCATAAATTATTGCCGTTAGATATTTAATACTCAATCAGTATGTGCTCTCTCATGCATATCCCACTGGCATTGCATTTATTCTGACAGTGTGGTACTGGTTCAATTACTTTGCTCATTTACAATAAAAGATTAATGAAAAGAGGTATATTTTAGTTCACAGAGATTAATTGCATCCCTTACTTTCCCTACTCTAGAAATATTCAACCCATAATCCTGATAGCTTTTTCGTCAACAAGTACATGGAAAATTAATAGACTTCCTTCTGCTGGAATCCTCAGTAGGCTTGCAGATACAAACATCCAGGGAAAAGCTGACTGAAAGTTGGCTTTTCTGGTATGGAGGAATTAATTTACCTCCTCTCCCTCATTCTTTCTCTTTCCTTTGCTCTTTAATCCATTCTGATGACACTTTGAATTAGCCAGAAGAAGAACAGGTTTATGCAGTAAGTGTTGAAACCAGCACATCCTTTGTCTTGTGCCTTCCAACCAAAACTTGTAGTGTCTTCTCATGTGTGGCCAGAGAGCATTGTGAGGGGGAATGGGCATTCCAAGAGCTTACTGGGGTATTAATGCCTTATAAAACTTAACAGCCTTTATATTTGCAGAGTACCTGCCAAGGTAACTAGTAAAATCTATTTTTAATCTTGCTATGAATGCAGCTGGTACTTGTTTTCTTATTTTAATTTTTTATTTTTTTTATTATTTTTATTTTAGAGGACTTCTGTTTACATTAAGAAGAAAGTGAATCTAAGAAAAGGCAATAACTACAATATCACAAGAAAACACACCAGTGGCTATCATTTATAACAATACAAATTGAAGTTTACATGCAAGCTACAGAACCTTAAGGTAGATTTTCAGCACTACATTTATAGCAGGGCAGATTTTAGAAGGGATTGCTTTGAGTTCAGCTTAGATAAACATCCAGAAGTTCATAACTTATCACAAATTTCTAAACCTGCTAACCTCACAAAATTAAAAGGGAAATCTGATTAAATAAATCATCCTTACAATGTTAGGGCAGTTGTGGATCTGCCTGTTACTGGAAATTATTAGTGAGGGAAAAAGGGATAAAATATTTAAATGTTTTAAACTTTAGACATTGTATAAAAATAGATGTACACTTTGAATATGTATCTAGCACATGCATATTTTTGCCTCTCCATGGTCATATAGGAAAGGCTCTTGGAATTGCTTTTGAAAATGCTCCCTGGAAATCCTTCTCTAAAGCTACAGTAAAATATGTAACAGCCAGCTAAAAGTCTACATCCAGCTCAACCTCAAAATACAGTTTTATGCATTATGATCCTTTTTAATCTGGACTATTTTCCATCTTATTAAAGCTCAGCATTAATTCAGAGTGAGCCCCACAGACTTAGGGAGTAGAAAGGAGCTGAACTGGTTTTTGGTGGGGCAGCACAACTTATGGCAACCCAACAAATGACAACATTTGGGGCAGTTTGGGCCGAAATGAATGAAGAAGCACAACTTCAGGGATTCCACATCCTCTGTGGTCACTATACAGCCAGATTTGCCTCTCCTGAGGGCTGAACAAAAGACATGGATAAAATATTCAGCTTTGGATTGTTCGTATCTTACTAATGAGGACTTGAGAGATCTGTGGAATCCATCTGGAGTAGGGCCTGTGCCTCCCTCTTCAACCTTGTCTCACTACCAGTGGATGGGATAAGGAATTCTGAGTCCTGAGCTTGAAAAGGAGAGTTAAATCACACATGTGTGCAAGTTCTGAAGAACTGAGCAGAGACAATATTGCTTAATCCACTGTGCTTTCATTTTATGATGCTGTTGTTCATTTTCCTCCTCTTGCTAGGCATGGGAATCTTTCTGGAAATTGTTTCACTGGGGGATAATTGTTCTTTGGCTGCTCTTCAGGATAGGCTGGGTTTATTTCTTAGTTTGTTGTAATGAGAGCTGAATAGTTTGCTGGTAGCTACATCTGTTTTAGAAAACTGCAGCAAAACACTGCTGCTGCATATAATTCTTCCTGTGTAAAAACTGTGTTTTAAATCTGAATAATTTAGCTTATTTCATGTCGGTCTATGCCTACTTTTTCTTTGAATGCTGGATGATTCTATATTTAATTTCTGATCTTTCTACTAGCAGCTTTTTTAATTTAATAATACAATAATATGCTTTAGAGCTGCCTGTAATTACTTGGAAGATATGACTTCTCTTTGTGTAAGTTATATGTCTGTAATTAAAAGAAGATCTGGCACATATATCTCCAGTTAATAATACTCATGATAATAGAAAACTTGTGTCAATTTTAATAGGAAACAACTTTTTAATTTGCTTTTATTGAATCCTGTGTAAATTGACACAAAACTATTTCCCTCCCATTGCACAGTATGTCTTAAGGAGAAAATTTGATAAAAAAGACAGTTGTAAGTTCTGCAGAGTCCTACTTTAATCACCTTTGCAGAGTACCCCAGGGAGCTGTGCCCAGCCATTGGGTTCCTCTGCAGGAAGATAATGCAGCATCTGAAATCAGAAGCTGGTTGAGTGTTTTTTCTCAAGTCAAAACTTGTAATGCTGAAGAATCACTTGTTGCTTAACCTTGCAGACACCAGAGCTGCACACACAGCTCAAATTTTGACCTTCAACCTTTTGCACAGAGGTGGAATTTTAGATGTTTGTTATCAGTGTGTCACTCTCCACAGCCAGAGTGATGAGCCAAGAGCCTGAGAATAAGGCCAGAGTTGGTGGATTTAAATCCCCTGTGGCAGAGAACAGACCTGAGATAAGAAGAGAGTTCCAAGACCAGTGTGACAGCAGAAACTGGAAAAGGCAAAGGAGATTGTAGAGGCTTTTCTATAGCATCACTTATTTTCCTGATAAATGCCATAAAATCATGGAATGGCCTGGCTGGGAAGGGACTGTATAAATAAACTTCCAATCTCTGCCATGGGCAGGGCCAGCTCCCAGTGTCCCAGGAGCTCCCAGCCCCAATGTCCAAGCTGGCCTTGGGCACTGCCAGGGATCCAGGGGCAGCCCCAGCTGCTCTGGGCACCCTGTGCCAGGGCCTGCCCACCCTGCCAGGGAACAATCCCTGCCCAAGATCCCATCCAGCCCTGCCCTCTGCCACTGGCAGCCATTCCCTGCCTCCTGGCCCTGCAGCCCTTGGCAATTGTCTCTCTCCAGCTTTGCTGCAGCTCCTTCAGGCCCTGCAAGGCCACCCTGAGCTCAGCCCAAAGCTTCTCCTGTGCAGGTGAACAATGGCAGCTGTGGCAGCCTTTCCTGCCAGCAGAGCTGCTCCATCCCTCTGCTCATCCTGGAGCCTCCTCTGGGCTCTCTGCAGCAGCTCCAGCTCCTTGCTGTGCTGGGCCCAGCCTGGGGCAGCTCTGCAGGTGGGGTCTCACCTGAGGGCCAGAGGGGCACAATCCCCTCCCCTGCTGCCCTCGCTGGCTCAGCCCAGGGCAGGGGCTTTGGGCTCTCGGCACCCACGGCCGGGGCAGGCCCAGCTCTGCCCCACAGCTCCCCAGGGCCTTCTCCCAGGGCTGCTGCAGCTGCTCAGCCCAGCCCGGACGGATCCCGGGGTGCCCTGAGCCAGGGGCAGCCCAGCACTCGGCCTTGTTCAGCTTCAGCCATTCCCAGCGGCCGCTCCTGGAGCCTGCCCTGTCCCTCAGGAGTGTCCCTGTCCCCTCAGCTCTGTGTCACCTGCAAACCTGCTGAGGCTGCCCTTGATCCCCTCATCTTTTTATGCTTTCAAGCCTGCAGGACCATGTGATGAGAATATTTTGATAAAAATCCTTTTTGTGTACGGATGCTAACTATGAGCAAAAGCAGGGAGCACAACTCCCTCAGTCTGCCTGGGAAATCATAAGGAGGAATTAAAACAATCCTCAGAGATAAGACAGCCTTGAAGGTTCTGTTTGTCTGTTCCTTGTTTTCTTGCAAGAGAAGTTGAGGGGTGGTGAACCCCACTGACCAGTTATGGTGATGTGTTAGTTCACTAATGAATAAGAGTTTTACCTTTCTGTATTTTCATGTATCGGTGTATAAAAGAAGATCTGAGGTAATAAACCTCACTCTCCTGTTCAACTCCCAAGAGAGCCCGTGTAGTGCTTCTTACTGTTCCCAATAGAGTGACATTTGTGGGCTTCTACACTATCAGACATTGAGGAGTTACCCACAGCAGTGTCTCCCAGTGAAAATCCATTTCATTTGGCTGTACTTGCCCTTTCCACTCTGTTGGAAAGTGGAATGCCTGCACCTTGGACAAGTCTAACACTGAGCTTTTGTTCTGCTGCCTCAGTCTGATCCCCAGCTGGTTGTTAACATTCTATGTGGATATTTATATCTCTGTGTTTCTGTTTCGTAACAGAGAAGGAACTGGTGGTCTCTAATTTGAAAATGTAATTATTCTTTAAGCAGTGGTCTTGCAGAGACACCCCTTAAAAAAAATTTCACAATTTATGAAATCTTACACGCTTGTACAGTTGCACCCCAAGTCCTGAACCAAAATTCAGTGTGGCATTAAAAGATAAGAGCAAAGGATATTGAGGGGGCAAGACATTTTTTAACTGGGTTTGGTGATCCTGTCTCACTTTTTCTCTATTCTGTCTTCTACCTTCTATCAGAGACCACATCTTAAATTGTAATATTTTAAATTTTCTTGAAACTCTTCCAAAAAATCTGCTGCAAAACTGTGTGTTTTTCTTCATCTTAAATCATAACTAAGTCTTTATCTAAAATTTTGGACAGACAATTTTCCACAGTCCTCACTGAATAAATCAAAGCATCTGTTTCTTTAGCATTTGATTTTCTTTCTGTTGCAGTCAGGGATGGACCAACCAAAGGAGAATAAAACAGCATTGATCTCTTTTCTTCCACTTGGCTGAGTAAGATCTCTGGTGATGTTTGTTTCTAGGACATAATTCAAAAGTTCAAGAAAATCAAAAATCTTCCCATTTGCTTCAAAAAGCGTTGAATATGTCTTTTAGAGGATAATTACACATTTATTTTTTGTGCATGTATATAAATATTAAAGCCAGGAAAATATCTGTGCAGAACCACCTTTCTTAATTAAAAATTGGCTTATACAGATATTGATTCTTTAGCTCAGCAAAAGCAAAAACGAGGCTAAGAGTGAAATGATGACGTGTCTTGGCAGGGGGGATAATATTCCAGCAGAGCACGTTATATCAAGCAAGTAAAAAGTAATATGGAATAACAAACAAGGCCTGATGTGCTGAGTTCTTTCAACAGACTAGAATGCTGACTCAGATTGTACAGAACCTTAATTATTTTTAAAGGGGGTGGAAGATCAGCTTAGTACTAAAAAGTGTAATCAGATGTAGTTCTGATCTAATTTTAAGGAAAGTAAGACAAGATAAATTTTAGTCATTTTACTTAAAATTAAATTCTGTTGAAACTTAGTGTCTTACCTTTATTAATGCAATATTTTAAGTCAGAGCAACTCTCTAAATGACTTTGTGAGGCAGAATAAGCAGAAATTAATCACTAAATTAATAGTTGTATAAAAGAGTGGTTCTTGGTGTCTTCTCAGAACTGTTCTCCTTTAACAATGTCTTTTTTACCCTGGAGTGAATAGGGAAGGAGTTGCTTGAATGCATCTGCATCAAATATATTGTAACATTTTCCTAAATCTGTTAGATCCTCACCCTGCTCCCTCCATACTGTGACACTGCCCAACTCCATGACAATAAATGAACTAGGTAAGGCTAGAGAAGGGTTTTATTGTGGAGGCTGTTGGATCCTCAGGAAATTCTGTCTTCCACTACATGCTAGGGAAGAGCATGCACAGTCTGAGCTATAGAGCTTAAAATTACTAATGCATTATAAATCATAGAGGAGTGAAGAAGAGTTCTAGAAGCTTAAAAGTTAATTTAGGTCAAGCTTAGGTATCTTGTTCCAAAATCAGGCTGCAGTGCTACCATAATCAGCCTTTCCATGGATGAGATCCTGGAGTTCTCAAGATTGGTCTTATTTGTATTTTATTCAATTTCTGAACTTTCTACTATTGTTTCTTATCCTCCAAAAGTAATAGCTAAGGGTGGTAAAATTGATTACCATTGGGGAAATTCACAGATGCTTCATTAAATGGATTCTCTTTTACAGAGAAACAATGCATCTGAATCTCCGTATCTTCAGAGATTTTGTGTTCAGTTTCATCTCCTTGTGAGGAAAAGATGAAATTTTATTGCCTGAATCTTCTGTATAAAAATGTTACAGGAAAAGCAGCATATGCTGATACTGGCTATTCCACATGTTGTCTATTGTTTTATATGACCAAAACTGTTGGAAACCACGATTTTAAAAAGCTTACATGAAACAAACACCCAAAAATATCCCCAAAACAAACCAAAAAACTTAAAACTTTTGGTAGACAGTGTTTATTAGCTGAAGAGTAGGCATTGTTACTGAAATACCAAGCAAGTTGTTATTGGTTGCTATCTTTACAAAAATATAACCAGGTGAGAAGGATGATCAGGGATCATTATCTTTTGTCTTTTATCACAAATTATTTAGTATTTAATACTATTCAATTATGTAAAAAAAGCTTAACACCTTTTATTAGCTGAACTTTCTGGAAAGAAAGCCAAACCAAACAATATTGTTTGAATAAATTGTTCTACACATCAGCAATTCTATGTGCATATATTTATTTATATCTAAAGAGCTGTCACTAACTAGGTGATGATTTCAAGGAAAAGTACATAGCCATCCTCATGAGGGGGAATTATATCAGTTTATTTTTATTGCAGCAGTAAGAAACACCAAAATATATTAAATTAAGCTCTAAAAGCAGTTCTTTGTGGTGTGCTTTACCCTGCTATTGCTCTTAAGCTCTGGCATGTCTGAGAGCCCAAACACTGACTCAAATGCTCATTTGGGAGCATTTTCCTCATGAAGGTAACATGGATGTGATCAGCAGTTCAGCTGGTCTCCCTAGTTTGTTGTTCAAATAAAGAAAAGGACAAAGCAATGAGTGTTTGAGGGGGACCTTTCTATAAAAAAGTGTCTTGTGTGTATCCCATTGCAGCTAAGGCCAGTGTTGCTGCTACAAAGTTGACTGGAATGGAACTTAATTTGAAAGTAATAAGGACTAAACAAAACAATTTAATGTGAGCCCAGGATGTTTGGTAAAAGTGCTGGTTCTGTTGGGTGAACAGGAGAAAAGCAAAGCTCTTGGAGCTCTCCTTTTTATTCGGTCTTTGTCAGAATATTATTTTACTCAATATTTATTAAATGGTCATTATATAGACTGTTAAAAAGCCATCAGGTATTCCACTTAGTCAGCTGCTCAGGTGGTCTACTCAGTCTCTGTCCCCACTGACTCTCTTGATCCTAGTGCCAATGTGTGGAAGACAATGCTTTAGAAGGCTTATTGTATCATCCTCTAAAGGAGTTCTGCACCATAATTTATAGTCATTAGGATTACATTAAAAGGGTAAAACCCCCCAAAGTTCCTGAAGTAACATTCACATTAATTTGTTTTGTGGTTCCGAGGAGGAGTTAACTCCCAAAGGTTCAAGAATATAGACCTGCTTTGAAGGACAAGAATAAAAGCAACCAGGAGGTTTCTCCTAAAAAAAAAAAGAAAGAAAGGGCTGGTGAGTAAACAAGAGAGTGGGTGGGGGGGTCTGGAGAGAGGATAGTCAAGTCACTGTAAATGGGGGATGTGCTTCTGGGAAGAGTGGTCAGACTCAGACCTGGAGAGAGGCAAAACAGTTCTATGAAAGCTAATGACACTATTGACAGTTACCAAATGTATTTCAGCATAAGACTTGATGTGAATACACCTGAAATGACCAGCTGGTGCATTTATAGTCCCTGAACCTTTTGAGTTTATCCTCTTCCAAACTCCAGTGATTTCCCTTCTCTGAATTGTTTTTTCTTTGCAGTCTCTATCTCACTCTAGGGTTCTCTATTCAAAGTATAAAATGAAAGAGTGGAAAAAAGGAAACTGAACCATTTCACAAGAAATTTATTGCAGATAGCAATTTAGTAGACTCATTATCCCAGTGTGAGGAAAATATAGTAGAATCCTAAGAAAACCAACACAATAGAAATGCAGTGAATATACCCAGGGATTGAATAGACAATTTCATAATTTCTCAGTTCAGGTTAATAAAGATTGTAATTCATTTTGCTCTAACAGAATGTATTAAGTAAATGTTAAGTGCTAATTAGTATCCTGCTATTAAAAATGCAAGAAATATATCACAAGAGATAAGTTGAAACTGGTAGAAATTGTTAAGTTTCTGGGTAATTGGGAGTGGTATAATGAAGGTTTTGGCAGAAGTCTCAGTAGCAAAAAGGTTAAAAATGCTTCTGAGAATTTTCCAAGCAAGTCTAGTAACAAAAATAAAATATATCCAGTGCTGAGAGAAAGATGGAGAAAGGGTGGTTTTACGTGGTCAATATATATTTCAAGACTGCAGCAAACAAACATGAAAGGTAGTTTCAGCATTGCCAGTGCTATTAACACAGCTTTCTTGTCTGCAGCAGTTTAATGTATGCTGTTTCCTGGTTCCTCCCTGTATCCCCACTAAACACTTGTTTTGAAAATGCAAAGACACTCTTGTAAGTGGAGTCAGCAGAGCTGGTCAAAACCAGTGAAAGGAGAGTCAATTTGTTGGACATATTCTGGGGCGATGAAAATCAATAGCACTTCAGACAGTGCATTTAGATATATGCTCATCTCTGTGGTGTATCTCAGCTTTTGGCTCCATGGGAGGTATTTCTGCCATGGATGTGCAGGTCATGCAGTAATCTCTGGTGTCCTGAAGTGAATTGTGTTAGGCAGCTTTGACAGCCTAACCTGTGCTCTCCCAAATCTGTGCTCTCTCCCCATTGCAGAAGCAGTAATTCTAATTTAGCAGGTGAAGTGATCAGTAGTGCATCAATTTATTTTTAAAGGAAACATTTCACAGAATCATAGAATGGTTTGGTTTGAAAGGGATCTTAAAACAAGCTCATTCCCAGCCATGGCAGGGCCAGCTCCCAGTGTCCCAGGAGCTCCCAGCCCCAATGTCCAAGCTGGCCTTGGGCAGTGCCAGGGATCCAGGGGCAGCCCCAGCTGCTCTGGGCACCCTGTGCCAGGGCCTGCCCACCCTGCCAGGGAACAATCCCTGCCCAAGATCCCATCCAGCCCTGCCCTCTGCCACTGGCAGCCATTCCCTGCCTCCTGGCCCTGCAGCCCTTGGCAATTGTCTCTCTCCAGCTTTGCTGCAGCTCCTTCAAGCCCTGCAAGGCCACCCTGAGCTCAGCCCAAAGCTTCTCCTGTGCAGGTGAACAATGGCAGCTGTGGCAGCCTTTCCTGCCAGCAGAGCTGCTCCACCTCTCTGCTCATCATTTCAAGTTGCCATCCATGCTATAGCAATTATAAGCTGATCTGTACTCTTAAATTTACCTTTTACTTTGGGAGATTCTAGTCAGCAAATTAAAATATCTTCATTTCTAGCTCTCCAGCTCCTCTGCCACTGTACAGTGTTCATGTGATCACTGCCTCAAACCCCTTCTTGTCACTTATTCTGACTTATGAAACTTGGGCACTTTCTGCTTCCTGAGAGGTACCACCTGCAAATCTAATTTCAGACTTCTGCTGAACGAGAGACTGCTCCTGTTCTTTCAAGGATTTCACTTTAGTGATCAACAGACTATATCCATGCAATTGTTTGCTTAAACTGTGGGTTTGAATGACCTTTTACAGCCCGTGGATGGTCTGGAGAGTGTTGAAGAGATAACTTAGCCACACAGAAAGCAAACTGCAGGAGTGCAGTCTGATGTCTCATAAAGCTGACAAAGTAGGCAAAAAGTGGATACTCTTCCTCAGTTCATTATTAAAGAATAAAGAATAGATGACCTAAATCCTTCCTCTGTCTAGAAGAAAAATGTGCTCTTATAATTAGTTATGTCAACTACTTGCCAGAGTCACTTTGTACCATCCAGAGACCTTGTAAACCTTTCCTAAACTGAGCTATTGAAATACACTTTTAGATAGACTTCCTCTAATGGATTTGTATTTGTACTGCTGATGCACTCGAGAAGTTATTGAGTCCTTCTGTGCCTCTTTTACTCATTCATTCAAACAGTGCCATAGAAAGGGTTTTCCAGGGCTAATGCTATATTTTCTGTGAATATATTTTTATAAACTCATTAAAATTACTTTTTATGTGAGTGCTCCTCTTTGATGATGAGATTTTAGAAAGTCTTCTGCTTGAGAGCAGCAGGGAGAAAAATAAAAACCATTTAACAGTGCACCAGATTTGGCTCTTTTCTGTCCAATAAAGGATTACAGAAATGAGGAAAACTTGTACCAAACCAGGTGCTCCAGCATGTGAGATGGGGTCCTGTATGTGACACAAATGTGGGGAAACTTACTGTTGTTGCTGTGCTGCTGCAGAATTAAGGACCTAATTTTAATTGAGTTTCCATGTAATGATGACTTCAACAGTAATTTACTAACTTTAATTAAAATACTTTCCAGCTAATCTTTGGACATTATCCCTTTAATTATAAAAGGCATCTGTTATATTAATAGCCTTGGAGACTGCCTTATTTGCTTTAAAATGTAGGTGCATGTACAATTAAACTTTCGCCATGTTTCACTGTGTTCTGGGCAGGATCAGTGACCATTATGCATTACAAGGTTTACAGAGCTGTGATAATGAAGCAAATTTGTGCTGAAAACCTGTACTTCAAGGGAGTATTAAAGCTCATTAATTTCATTAGCTGAATGTATCTTTTTCAACATAATTTTAAAGAAATCTTGCAACCCATGTGAGAATACTCTGGCACTGCAGAATGGACCAATTTGTTTAATAGCTGTGACTTCATGGCAAATAAACATTTTCACATGATTAGTCTAATAGTGTGCTAAGACAGGATTTTCTTTCAAAGTTTGGCATTTTCTCTTTTGCATATTTCTTAACTGCATTCAGCAGTGACATGTTATATTCCACATCATTAGGAACCAGTAGAATCTCAGGAAATGATATTGCTTGGTACAGAACAAATGAAGCTCAGAGTTGCACAGAGCAGACTGGAGCAAAGCTGTAATCTAGGGTGGGAGGACAAATCAAATTGATGTCTGAGTAGCCTGGAGTTGGCTGCTTTCAGCTCAGCTCTTGTGCTACTCTTGCAACTTTTTTGAGCTTCAGTTGTTGTGTTTACCATGGATATGAATTGGAAAACTCCAGTCTTGGAACTGCTGTTGTAGCTGAACATCTTCTGAGCTCTTGTGTTCCTGAAGTAAGAGAAGATCACAGCTTTTTTACACTTCTTTTGTTTTTCTTTTTTGTTTTATTTTTTCAGTAGCTGAGAAGGATACAGAGCATGGAGAAAGGAAAGCAAAGCTGCTCTTTTGCAGAGAGAGTTAATGGAGAGAGCTGGAAGGATCACAGCTGTGGGACAGGGGACATTGATGGTGTCAGAGGAGTTTGTGATTAGGGAGAGGAATTTCAGGAGTGAAGTGGACTGAGCAAGGATGGCTTTGAGGATGGCCTCAGTTCAGGAGGAGGTGATGCAAACAGAACCTGGAGTTCTTGGAGGTGGAAGGATCCTCCCTCCCACTGTTGGGGTGGGCAGAGGACAGGGTCACTCATACCTGTTTGGGTCAGCTCTAAGTACCTTCCTGAGCATCATTTTGAGGGACCACCTACTAGGCACCCACTCAAAAGATAAATTTCCCTCTTTCTAATGAACCCATTTCCATACTGGTACAATGGAAACACTAGAATTCCAGGTTAGAAGGGACTTAAGGATCATCTGGCCCAACCTTTCCTGGCAGAAGCAAAAGTTGGTTTGTGTTTTTGAAGGTGCTGTCTTCTGGGCTATGGGGGTGGCTCTGTCCAGTTGCCACACTGGGGAATATCAGAGCTGACTCCTCTTAAAGGCTGTCTCCAGATTTAGGTGGGTGTCTGTTAGGCTTTGGCTTATCTTCTCAAGAGTTTTGTGTCAGCAATGAAAGATGGTTCTCTAAAGGATGAGGTTGTGGCATCTGCTCTGGAAGGAGGAGCAACTCAGGCTCCAAGACTGGGTTCATCATCCCACTGAAGGCAGTGTTGTTGTCAAGCAGCTGATAAAAGATATCAGAATTTAACCTGAGTCAGTCTCCCAGAGATTGTACAGCCTCAGCCACTTAAGCAGCTCTGTTGCTTTGCTGTTATTCCAAGAAAGGCTTGTTTTACTAAAATAACATTCTTCTGGTGATATTAAGTGCTGCAATTAAGGACTGAAAGTGTCTAAATATCCTTTCTTTGACAATGCACTATTACATAAATATTTTCCTCTCTTTTTCTCTTTAATGCAAGTGAGATCGAAGTGTTTTGTGCTCTAAATTTAAAAAATCTCCATAACCCAACTGTGTAGCTAAAAGTACTTATTAGAAATTGTTGCCTTCATATCTTCCACATCTTGTTATTTACATCAAGAGCTAAAAACAAATAAACCCCACCTGTTAAAGTCATGACAGATTAGTAGTCTGAAAGAGATGAATTTTGCAGTGATAACATAGTCCAAATAAGAAGTGCTTTGCTGTAAGCTGAAGAACACTATCCACTCAGTTACTAAAAATGTACTCCCCACAAATAAACACAACTCTACACTTTTAGAGAAGTCCCATATTTGTTTCTGTATTTAAGGAAGTAATTTAAATAACGACTTATAATGATCATAATTCATCCTAAGATTGGTTTAGCTAATATTAACTCTAAGCCTCCTTCCGTAGCTGTTGTTCATCTGGAGTAAAACCCTTCTGTACTGTCTGAATTCTGGTTTAGTTTCTCACAGATCATTCTCCCTGCTCTGAGGTTTGGTACTGTGGATTGCCAGAGATGTTCATTTCTTCTTTACATAGACACTATTCTTTCTCAATATGCAGAAGATACAATAAAGAATTCAGGAGAGCCTAAAAGTTTCAACTGTTTCTAAAACAAGGTAAAAGTTTGGCTTGCAATTATGAAAAATAGGTTTAAACATGATCCCATATTTAATCCTGTCAAATAATGGCAGTACATTTTCTCATAAAAATTATAGAACTGTTATTACTTTTATCTCAAGAGAACAACTGAGGGAGTTAGGACAGGGAAACTGCAGCCCATATTATTTTCCTTAGTGTTGATAATTTCCAAGCTCTCTGCATTCATTCCACACACAGCAGAGCCTCAGTTACAGAAAGGACAAACACATGGTGTGAGGAGCAGCCAAAACTGTGATGAGTGAGGAAAGCCTTCATCCAGAGCTACACTGGCAACTCCTGGTGCTCACCCAGAAGACTACTCTGAAATTTTGCTTCTTTCCTTAATCAGTATCTTGTGACTCCAAGTGTTTGTGTAAATCTTGTATCCTGGTTGAGAAGGGTTTACATTTCAATACCTTTTCCCTGAACTGCATTGTTTACTGGTTTTTGTTGGAATGTAGGTGTGGTTAGTTTTTTTTTTCCTTTTTTGTCCAGATTTGTCTGCTGTAAGCTACAACACAGCATTTCCCTTGATTTACACAGCCAGGAGAAATCCTCAACCAGAAAGCAATTGTTGTTAATTAGTATCACACTGCCTTAAAGAAGAGTTGTTGAGTCTTTTAATTTTGCATAGTTGATTTTATTTTAATGTCCCTGCAGACTGCTTTCTCCATGAAGTTTAATGATGTTAATGATAATAAAGTCATTTGCAATTACTGTGATACAACTTTGGTTAAGACAAGCTAAAAGGAGAATTGAGCTAGAAACTGGTGATCCTCTCCTTATTCAGTAGCTGTTTTTATTAACTAATATAGTTACAGGGTATTTATGAATGGTTTGGGTGGTAAGTTTGCATGTTTACCTAAAATAAATCAATCACCTGAACTTTCTGACACAGACAATATTTCATGGTGATAAAACTGTGGGCCAGGCTCTCTGCTTCACTTAACTTGATTTGACCTCACTGGAGTCTATTAGTTGTGCTGCTTCAAAGTGACTTCAATCCCATTATCTTCCATGGAAATATTCATCCACATCCTGATCTGTTTTGAATAGAAGCCCACTTGGCAAAAGAGAGATCATGTGCCACCCTCTCCCTCATGTTTTCTTCATTCTGTTTTTAAAGATCATCACACTGCTTCTATTGCAGTATTCCAAAATTTCTGTTATAAATAGTCGATACTTTGAGGGGGAGTAAAGGTGAAAATACAAGGCAGCATATGTTATATTTGCTTTTTTTTAATGTTCAAACTTCTTCTGGCAACAAAATGAAACAACAAGGTTTCAGTGCACTGTGGATATTTGTAGAAGTAATATTATCTACACTTACTGTGATAGAAAACTGGACAGAGACAACTCTCTGGAGTTGTTGAAGACAAAAATAGAAGTTTTTTCAATGTAACTGCAAGATCTCAATAATGTACCTACCCATGATTATACCATTTCTTCTACAATGCTGATACCAAACTTGGAGTTGTGTGGTACCTCACTAACTTCTAATTGCTCTATCTCTAATGGAGTGTTACTTATTAGGTCTTGATCTTTTCAAAATTATCTGTTTAAACCATCTCAAATGCAGTTCTTTTCAACACTGAAATAGAAGAGGACAGATTTATCCTATTAATGCTTAACTCTTGCACACTACCTCCAGCTGGTGACACGGCTGATTAAACATCATGCATTATCTAGTGGGAATGACTCCTCTCTCTCTCTGAATGCCTTGTTCTCTCTGTCATCACCTCCAGCTTGCTGATACTCAGCATTCTGAGGCTTTTTTTTGTTTTTTGTTTTTTTTTTAAGCCATGGTTTAACCTGAGGTAACAGATGAAGCAGTGTGTTTTGTGTAAAAGGGCTCGTGCCTTTAAGATTAAGAAATTCTGACTGTTTCTGATATATGACTCTGTTCTAGGATTTCCAGAGGTTTTGGTTTATAAAAATAAATCATGTAGCAGATATTTTTACATTAGACTTAGCTAAATAGTCATTAGTTGCTTCAAAAATCATAGAAACGTGGAATCTTAGGAGGATTTGGGTTGGAAGGATCCTTAAAATCATCAAGTTACATTCCCCTGCCATAGGCAGGGACACCTTCCACTATCCCAGGCTGCTCCAAGCCCCATCAGACCTGGCCTTGGATATTTCTGGGGATGGAGCAACCACAGAGCACTTCCTGTGAATCTGGTGTCATCTGGTCTGCACCAAGTTCATAAAAAGGCCTGTTCATTCAACAGCTGCCCAAATAAAGTATGGAATTTATATTTACTTTTTTTTAGCCTGTATGTATCTTCATTTGAAAATCTCTCTAGTTCTTGCAGCCTTGGCAATGTTAAAGGCACTGACTGCCTTGTGTCTCTTTAAAGAACAAAAATAGGATTTTTACTTTTGACTTCCAGTGCTATAGAGTTTTGAACAAACTGCATTGATACATTCCTATTTTAGAAATATTTTACACCACATATTTCTGAATTACTCTGTGTTTTGATAAGCAATCCTTCAGTGGCTTTTAATTTAAAAAAACCCAAAAAAACAAAGCTGTTCTTTTGTCACTGAGGGCCACCTGTGTTCTGTTGCAGGTATATGTGGGATGGAGGCCTAAAGCAGAAAAAAACCAAATGCTGGATACTCAAGGAACAGGCCATGAGAAGTGAGGACACTGGACACTTAAAATTAGGTTGGCTTTTAAGAAAAACCCAGAAGCTGAAGGCCCTTGATCAAAAACAAGCAGTGTGAAAAGATTTCAAGATTATCCTAAGACAAATATCTGTTGAATATCCTGTAACAATTCTATATTATGCTTCTCCTTTGAATTAACTACCTGATCCAATCACTTTTTCCTTCCAAAGGTCCAGCAAGGCATCTAAAATCATTTGCACTAAACTATTCTGAGTTGTATAAATATTTGATGACATGAACTCCTGTGGGCGCTGCAATAATTATACAAATTGTAATGCTAATCCGTGGTATCAATAATGCCTTTGGAGAAAATAGCATTATATACTTCAGTCCCAGAGAATAATAACAATATTAACGCAGCGCTGACACTTGGCAGAACTGCCTCCCCAGCCTGTGTTCACTTGGCAATTGGAATTGCAAAGAAGCAGGGAAAGCAGACATTTCTGGCTGCAGTTCTGCTTCCAGAGTGGCAGAAAGAATTTGGCATTTAATGATATGCAAAGTGTTGTTCCTGTTTGATTGTAGTATACTATACATGCCTTGGAGCATGACTTAGAGTAATTTAACAACTGGAATAATAGGCATTGGGGAAGAAACTAATTTCATAGGAAGGCAGATCACAGACACTAGGCTTGTTCATAAAAATGTTGCCTTGTCATGCTTTGTGATGCTGCACCTCAAGCTAGCAAGAGGATGTGGGGGGCAGCATCCCTCAGTTCAGACTGGATGATCCACTTGAGAAAACATCATCATTAGTGACTGTAAACATGTCCTAACCTTTACAGACCCACATCAAAGATCAAAAGGTTGCTTTTTTTAAAAAAAAAATTTTTTTGTCTGGCAGTTTGGGCTCTTGCACAGGTTTCCCCATGGCTGCCCCATCCCTGGGAGTGTCTGAGGCCAGGCTGGATGGGCTCTGAGGAACCTGGGACAGTGCAAGGTATCTCTGCACATGGCAGGGGGTGGAATGGGCTGGGGTTTAAGGAGGTCCCTTCCGACCTTCACCCCTTCTGTGAGGTCCCAGGATGGGTGAGGCTGGAGGGGCCCACGGGGGCTCCTCTGGTGCCACCTCCCTGCTCCAGCAGGGCCATCCCAGAGCCCAGGGCACAGCAGTGTGTCCATGTGGCTCTGCAATATCCCCAGGGAGGAGACTGCACAGCCTCTCTGCACAATCTGCTCGGGGCTGGGCACTGCCCAGGGCACAAGTTCTGCCTCCTGTGCAGGGCAGGGCCTGGGCTCAGCCCCTGCCCGTGGCTCTGCTGCCATTGCTGGGCCTGCTCTGCCCCTCCCTGCAGGATGGATGCTGTCAGGAGAACCCCATCAGGACCTGTGTGTGTCCAGCTGGCAGAGCAGGCCATTAGCCATTGCTACTGGCTTAGGAGGGGCTGGGACAAGATGATTTTAAGGTCCCTCCCAAGCCAGGGTGTTCTGTGATTCTATGGGGCTTCACTCAGTCATCAGCTTCCAGCTCTGGGATCTGGGTATCCTGAGCTTTGGTATTAAAGAGAGAGGCAAAAAAGGAATGAAGTAGCTCAGCCTTTCCCACATCCCATGATGCCCTACCCTCCGCATCCAGCAAAGGACAAAACTCTCCTGAGCCTTCCTTTTGCTGTCAGTGCATTTATACAAAATTTGTTCATTGTCTTTACCTGCAGTGGCCAAATTAAGTTCCAGTTTGGCTTTGGCCCTTTCAGTTTTCTCCCTCCATAGCCTCTCAACATTCTTTTAATCCCTTCAAGGTACTTGTCCCCCCTCCACAGATGATAGACCCTCTTTTTTTTTTTCCCCTGAGTTCCAGCCTGAGTTCTCTATTTATGGAATTTCCAGACTGCAATTACCTGCAGTCTTTTTCCTTGACAAAATATATATTTTGGAGCTCTATGATTATATAAAATACCTTTCTGTGAGATGCTTATGTATCCTTACTTAATGAATAGGATTACCATATAAAATAGGGGGAAAATAATTTGGAAAAAATCAATTTAAACAACCTTCAATCATTGGAGTTTATAATGTCTTGGTATGAATATCTTGCTTAAAAAACACCCCACATATTTTCTAAATCAAGTAGGAAATCAAGACTGAAAGTGGTATATTCTTGCCATTTCTGTGTTATTATGAACACTTCAGGGTGTCTGATGGTGTAATAGAAAAAATGTAGTAGGAGATGGGTGTTCTATCCTGAATTTTGTTACAGTTGCCATTTTTGGTGAATATTAATTCAGTTCTATGTGACACCTCTCATGAAACATTAGAATTCAACGATATAATAAAATTCAGAGTAGAAGATGCCAATGCTCTTTTGAAGCCTGTTTATCATATTTCTGTCAGTTGAATAAAAAAGATCACTTAGGAAATGTTTTAGGTGAAATTACAGATTAGTTTTCTATGTGTTCATGCTAAAAGCTGGGTTCAATTTCAGCTGTGGTGGCCTATAAATTTGGTATTTTAGAGGCTTTTTTCCACTTTAGTTCTTAAAGTTCATTGGGTATCATCAAGCGATCCTTTTTGCTGCATTTTTAACAACTAATCTCTGATCAAAGGAATATAAAAACCTAAACATCAAAAGTGCTTCTTAAGGGTTTACAAATCTCTGCATTCTTCTATATCACAGTATGTGGTGGCTAGTTTGGAGGATGCTGCATATTGTTTTGAGGGAGGAAGCCTACAATCACTTAAAAAGTAAGAGATCTACTGGTTATTTTTATTATTCTGTATTATATTAGCTTTTCCATTTGTTCATCAGAGCCATCTGGAAGGTAGATGGCAATAAAGACATTGAGTATAATTATAGTAATTCAGACCCAAAAAAAAGAAAAAAAAGTTAAAAATTCTAGTATGACTTTCAGTTTCTGGAAAAGAAAAGCAGCAGAACTGGCTGAAGGAATAACAAGTGGAGCAGAGAAGACAGATAAACATCAGTGCTGAACACTGGGCATCTCCCTGGCCCTGGCAGTAACTGATCATGTCCATGCAGCAAAATTTTACAGGATTTGTTTTTTTAACTTCACACATAGATCTTTTATATTCATTCATTAGTGTTCTTTAGGAATTTTACCACAGGGAGAAAATCTGGATGTCCTCACGTAATGGAACATTTATCAAAGCTGTAGGTGTGAAGGAGCATGGCAGCAGTGTGGGAATGTGGGAATGTGGGTTTGTGTGTGTGGCTTGATGGGGAAAGCATTGGGATCCTCAGGAGTGGTGGTGTCCCCCCAGTGAGGAAGTCAAGTGTTTGTCAGGGCAAAGCCTGACTAAATCATAAAATCATGGATTCAGAATGGTTTGGTTGGAAGGTTCCTGTCTAGAAATCATCCATTCCCAGCCATGGCAGGGCCAGCTCCCAGTGTCCCAGGTGCTCCCAGCCCCAATGTCCAAGCTGGCCTTGGGCACTGCCAGGGATCCAGGGGCAGCCCCAGCTGCTCTGGGCACCCTGTGCCAGGGCCTGCCCACCCTGCCAGGGAACAATCCCTGCCCAAGA